>NC_143576.1:52779271-53082514 GCF_048544385.1 Mastigoproctus giganteus | reverse complement strand
TAAACAGAAACTCGACCACAGAACACATGCAATTTACAAACAATATAACAAAGCAATATGGCCTTAGTCGTTGATGCTCCTAAAACTCTATTTACTACTACTATACTAAACATAAGGACCAACACTTTCTAAAGGATACTCTTTTTTCTAAAGGATCTCTTTACTTAAGGCACTCATTACTGATGAGAGTAGATTCAGTCTCAGCAGCGATTCTGGACGTCAGCTAATCTGGCGAGAGGTTGGCTGGCACCAATGTTCCCTTTAATTTTTCTTATAGCTGCGCGGTGCAGAAATGCACCTGAGTAAAAATTTTTCAGAAAAGATTAATATGTGCAATATTTTAAAAACTGTTTTAATTATAAGTAGGGACATACATAATAATAAAAAAGGCTAACAATAAATTTACACTTTACAGTCAGTTATTTATTTTTTATGGAGTTTTTCTCTTCTGTTCTTTGTAGAAGTCCATACTTTGTACACATCAACTACATTTATTGTTGCACCATTAGCTAAATGCAATTTGATTCTCATAAGGTCACTTAAATGGCCTTCATGTATTCTGTTTCGTTTTTTTTGTTTTAATTGAATTCATAGTGCTAAATCCTCGCTCGCAGCCTGCACTTCATGCTTGAAATGTTCCCATAATATCATAGAGAATGGATATGTTACAAAAAAAGTACGAAATTTAAAGTGTCGCTGAAAGTTTTCAATGTTCCAGTTTTCGTTTTTTCGCAATTATAAATTTTAATTCAGAATATCCTTCTGATATTTTAGAAATAAAATCACTTTCGTTATTTGTAATAAATCGTGAATATTTTTTTGCAAGGCGTTGACTTTCGGAAACTTAATGTAATTAAGTTTCCGAAAGTCAAAATTATTGCTTTCATTTGTGATAGCATTAATATCAAATACTTTCCCATCGTTTAATTAATCATCAGGAAATATGTTATCTAAGTGATCACATACACGTTTGATAAAGCGAATTATAGCTGCAGTGTCAACACCACTTTGAATTTTTGATAATACTTCTTTCACATTTTCTCTCCAGAAAATATTTTTTTTTCTTTAATTACTAATTGGCTTCTTAATTTGTTTATTTTAGCTTTTAACATATTGATGTGCATCAATAATGTTTAAACAATTTTTGTAGATATTTGCAAAGCGACGCAAGCTCTCCTAATACATCATTGAGCGCAATTGATGCCACATGATATTGTGAATTTGTCAAAATTTGTAAACAGTGTTTACTAATAGGATCATTACATTCGTTAACTTGCTCATTGCAATATCCGATTAATATTTCATAATTTTTTACTAAAGCATCAACTGCAAAATGTCTGGATAACTATCTGACTTCATTTAATGGTCTAAAAGATATATCGTGTTCTATAACCTGGGATAGTACTTCTAATTTTCCGTTTTCATGCTAGACCTGCTAAACATTGTGTATACAGTTCTAAGCAACTGTATAATAGATATATTTGCATAATAGATACATTTTTCCATGCATCGTACAATCCTAAATCTTCTCGGTGTGCAACACAACGTTGTTCAGATAGATGTAATATTTCATTTTTGAGGATTGCTGCTACTCTATTTTTACTTCCAAGCACAACACTTGCTCCATCTGCCGTGAACATTACCGTCTTTTGAATATCAAGATTATATTCGTCTTAAAAATATATATTTTTCTAAAATGGGCATACTGTCACAGTTTTTAAGCTTCAAAATATCTCCAAATACTGTTTTGTAATATGTTTAATTTTTCACTCTAAATTTAAAATACAAAATTAATACTTTTTGTACTGAAATATCAGTACTTTCGTCTACAATTAACGTGTGGAAAGTAGATTCTCTTATTTCTTCATGATATTTTTTATGAAAACAGAATTTATACATTCAACAAATTCAAATGAATAATTTTAGATTCTCCCATTTTTAGGTATATCTATAAAATTTTCCATGTGTTCATGAATGTCTTGTATAGAGTTCATTGATGCATTAATTTTTATGGCCAGGTTAATCTTCTAATATCACATCATTAATTAAAACCGTAACCATATCAAAATTTGATTTCAATCGTTCACGTCTTTCTTTTTTTATGTTACGCACTTCTACAGTTTCCGTCAAAATACTCCACCTTTTTTCAGATTACGTAACTTGGTAACTGTGTCTATATGTATCTTCTCTGACTTAGGTGCCGTTTTAAATAATCTAGTTTCGATTCTTCCCATTTTCTTCCTGTACTAAATTCTTCTGCAACTTTTGCTTCTACACAAGAAGACACCATTTTCCTCACTGTATTGAAAAATATCTCCTAGTTTTAGGCTTTGCTTTTTATTTGATGATGGAATTTCAGCACCAATTTGTTTTCAAAGCCAATCCTTTTTAAATGTTTTGCAAGGTTTTTTTTTTATTTACAGTATTTACGTCTTCAGTTTTTTTTGGACATTTTTTATCTGAAAATTTTTAAAATTAAAGAATTTTATTAATTCTCTGAATTTTGTAAATGAAGTTGTTATAAAATATTAGGAAAAATCACAAATTTTTAACGCATTATTAAAATAGTTTATAAAAATTTTAAAAAAGTTTAATTTTTCATTTTTAATTTTTTAATTTTTACCTTCTTCAATAAAATATTAAGTAATACTAAACGTTTTTGATTATACATAAAAAAAAAAAATCCGGATCAGTATATCCGCCGACATGTTTTTACGTATTTATTAGTAAAAATTAATACGTAAAAAACTCGACTTCGAAAATTTTCACAATCACAATACATTCCTTATACATTGTACATTTATTCTACCCCTACAGGCGCCTCCGTAGCCAGGTGGGAAGGAGCAGCAGTGCGTAGCACACGCTTCTTGATTAGACCCGGGTTCGAGCCCGTCACCACCAAATACGGAGGATGCGGAAAGGTCAGGAAATCACCACCGCATATCCCGGAGCAATATGGCCTTAGTTGCTAATGCTCCTAAAAACCAAATAACAACAACATCTACCCCTACACATGCTGTGTGTGTGTGGTTGAGTGGACGGAATGTAAAAATGCTGACCTTCCCTATTATATATGGTATTTATATTATTTTTATAACAATAAACTCGTCTTAAAACATACAATATAAACTACAACCGTTACAGTCTTTTAAAACATTATTAAATTACGAATATATATTCGTAATTTAATAATTTTTTCATATAAATAAAAATCAACACAACTTTTTACTATGCACAATGTATTTTCAATGCACCATGCATTTGTAAATAAAAGATGTGGGAACATATCATGCAATAGCGAATCTTATGGCATGAGCTATCCCCGCTTCCTATATCCATTCTTCTACTAATACTTCTGTCGTCATCTGGTATGTCGGCTGTGTGCACGGGAAGTAAAAGCACCTCTGCCACTTCATAGAAATCAGTGCACAGCCGCGCACGCGCGCAGCTTAGAGGGAACCGTAGTTGGCACACGGTATCACCCCGCAAACATCGCTGAAAGGGATCGATATGGAGGTCGAGGTGTTCTCGTCTGAGTAGGCGTTATCTTGGATGGACGTACATAAGTCCAGATACTGGAAGACGGTACTGTGACCAGTGAAATCTACTGTACTGAGGTAATCCTTCCCCATGTGCGTCTGTTCCGAGGTGCCATTGGCCTCGAGTTCATGGTTATAGATGATAACGCCACACCCTATCGCACTGCAGCTATTGATATGCTTTTGGAAAATGAGGACATTGTTCGTATGGATTGGCCTGCCCGTTCCATCGACACATATGGAACGATCTGGGAAGACACCTAGCAGCATGTCCACATCCACCAGAAAATTTTCACCAGCTGAAGATTGCACTGACAGAGATATGGACGATGTTTCCGCAAGAACTTATCAACAACATTGTTCTAAGTATGGACGGGCGGTGCAAAGCCTGTATCGACATTAGTGGTGGCCATATCTCCTACTGAGGACTACCTCTTCCCTTTGTTCCATCTTTGGCAGTGATGCATCTGTATCATGGCAGCCAGTGCTATGTTGCCATTTTTGAATAAAGTCCCTCTGTACCGTGTTGTGTCGATGTTGTTTCCTTCATCATTTCTGTACCTCACGAGGTTCCTTTGGTATGCTTTTCCCATATCCAGTCCACTGTTATGAGAAGCTACAGGTGAAAACCTGACTGGTCCTTAAATTTTGCACACCAGTGAACTATTGAAGCAATTGCTCCTATGCCTCTCCTCAAAAACATCTAGTTATTTTTAAAGTGATTTCCCTTCTTTGTTATATGATGATCTTTTTCATGAGCTTGCTTTATAATGTTTTTTTTTTTTTTTTGTTCTTAATTCATATGTTAAACTAGCAAGCACATAAATACGGTTGAATGTACAGTTTTCCTTTCAAAGTTTTCTATGGAGAGAACATTATCGTAATAACATTAAATATATTAATCAGTTTCCACTGTTAAAATTCTATATTTTGTTACATCTCGTTACTTCGTACACGAAGTCTTTGTGTACACATTTTGGGCAAAATGTCCTGCGTTTATTAGACGAAATCAAATGGTTAGGATTTGTCTTGTTAGACAAATCCTAACCATTAGATTTTAGAGGATTTTAGGATAGTGTTGAGTTGCAGCTACCTCATGGCCATTATTATTATTATTATTATTATTATTATATTAGAGTCACCCGTAATTAATTACATAAACCCGTATTTATGTCTGTAAATTGCGTGTTTTTTCTGGTCGATGTTTTGCTGGACGAAAAAACTGTGGGGGAAAACCTTGCTATCTACGCCTAAGACCGACTAACTCAGCCACCGAACGAAAAAGCCCATTAAAGTTCCTCGCGTCATTGACAGGATTCGAACCCTGGATTTTTCCACCCGGTGTGGGGAGGACGGTGACAATAGAGGTAGGTCTGCGCGGGTCTGTGTTGCGGTAGGTGTTTGCCATGCACTGGTTGCTGAACCTTGGAATTACCGACATCGACATAAATTAGTGATGGCCATAAAGGATGTCGAATGAACTGATGAGATCAGTGGCAGAGAAGGAAAATGCGTGGGATGAATATGAATTAGCAGAGGACGTGGAATTCTAAAGCAAGTACAAGCTAGTCAGAAATCAGATCACTAAAGTTCACTTTAGGCAAGCTAAGGCAGATTATTAGAATTCCTTGGCTACGAATGGAAAGAAAATTTGAAAAAAATTCTTTGCTTATGTTAGTACTAGAAGGAAAGGGATGAATAACGGTCCAATAGATGTAAATGGAGTAACTATTGGTTCTGGTTGCTGACAAACAAATAAATATTTTGCATCCACATTCACACGTGAAATTTTTAGGAATGGCAACACCAGAATTACACAAGTTATAATTCAGAGCTTAAATGATTTTGTCTTAACTGACCAGTAACTCGAAGAGAAATTACTGAAGCTAAAAGTAAATAAGGCACCCGGGGCCTTGTTTACTATCCAGTTATATTAACAGAAACAGCAAAAGGGATAAACAAACCCTTGGCCCACAATTATGACAGCGTTCTTGGATTTATAAAAGATTCCTACAGAGTAGAAGTGAGAAAATGTATCCTATTCACAAAGGGCGGCGTGAGCAATTATAAAAAAAAATAATAAATTTTCTGTTTATACTCCGGCACGACAACCAAGTCAGTAGAGTTTACAATAAATCGTTAATACAAATATTTATCGTATTTAATAGTCAGGGGCTTGAACCCCGGTCCACTCGAGGAACGCGCGCTATGCACTCTCGCTCCTGACCACTGGGCTACGTCATGTGCCTGTAAGTGTAACTTCTGTTTCAGAGAAAATAATGGGGTAAGCGGCTAAAGAAGTATTGTAGGATCATCTTAACAGAAATGGAATTACTGTATATGGAAACCAGAGCATTTGTTTTTTAAATGGTGAGTATTCTTCCTGAACAATCTGATTAGCTACTATGACCTAGTAACACAGGCACTAGATGCAGATAATAATTTTGACATCATTTAAATATATGATATCGAAATTATTATTCAGATTCCAGTAAAGATTATTAAATATCAGATTCCAGTAGAGATTATTAAATATTAGATTCCAGTAGAGATTTTGACACTGTTCCACATGATATATAAATACTGCTGTACAAATTGGAGCAGTGTGGCATTGGGGGCAAGAATTACTGCTATGAACAAAGGCTTGGTTGAGTGGCAGAAGACAGAGGCTGGTTATAAATGATCCCCTGCTCTTCTTAGACCCAGCAACGAATCGTGAGGGGCTCTACTAATTTTATTAGTGGAGCCTCCTCAGGGTTCGGTGCCAGGCCCCCTTAATGTTTATTAACGATATAGATGACGTCATATCAAACCTTATTATCGAAGTTTGAGATGAAGCAAACTTAGGCAATAGGTTTGTGGTTAATGAGAGGAATAAATGCATATTGCTGCAGCAAAACCTAAGAAAATTAGGCAGGTTGACTGAAAAATGGCAGTTGAGGTTTAAAATTGGTAAATGCAATGTACTGCATATGGCAGCAGTAGTAATCCCAGAATAGCATACTGCATACCAATTAACTTCGTTCTGCACACTCAAAGTGATGGAGAACGAACGAGATCTATGGTAAATTACAATCCAACATGAAGTTCTCTAAACAGTGCATACAGGCCACTAGAACAGCTCATGGGATTCTGTCAATGATATACAATAACTTTGCCAGGAGAGAGAGAGAGAGAGAGAGAGAGAGAGAGAGAGAGAGAGAGAGAGAGAGAGAGAGAGAGAGAGAGAGAGAGAGAGAGAGGTAATTATCCCATTGTATAAGGCAGTGGTTAGGTCACATCTTCAATACTGCATATAGGTCTGAAAGTCACACATTAAGAAAGATGTGGATCTCTTGGAAAGGGTGCAGAGAAAAACAACCAGATGATATGAAGTTTGGCAGGGTCAAGGACACAAAGGCTGTTACCACGAAATACTTCCTTTCTGTAAATCGCAGCGCTTGGGAACTGGGCACATGCTAGGATAGAATTTTTTTAACCCCTGAGGCAATCTTATTTAAAAATTTAACGCACATGTTGAAGAAAGGAGTAATGTATTTAGGGTTTCGATTTATTTGTACTCGCTGACTGTCTTGAGTCCCATTCTGTTCAAATATCTGGTTTCTGTGTACATTGATGTATTTCCGCAGGCAGTTATGGTGGAGAGAAACCTGAAATTATATCTGTTACTGAATTTGGGTTGAGAATTTCATGGCATTTCTTTGTGTAATGTTATATCTAAGTTAATTGCAACTCAGTTAATTAAAGATTTTATTTTTATATGTATGCCTTTCAGTTTTAAAATATTTTTACAGAAACAATTGCATAAAAAGACATACGAATAATATTTTTGTAAATAAAATGCGACTTTCGGAAGATATAGTGTCATGTATGGAACTGGATGAATAATCATTGTGATGGTGGCGAAGTTCCAGAAACTTTTGCTGATTTGTATCACAACTATATATCACTGACGAGATGTTCAATACCCGATGCTTCCTTGAATACGTGACCGTGCAACGTTTATTGCCCGCTTCTTATCCAAGCTGTGAAATAGTCTATTTTGGGACTTTTCTTGTTGTGTGTGTGTGTGTGTGTGTGTGTGTGTGTGTGTGTGTGTGTGTGTGTGTGTGTGTGTGTGTGAGAGAGAGAGAGAGAGAGAGAGAATCATTTTTCTGCTCATTTTGTCATGCAAATGTTTTCAGTATTTGCCATATTCCTTAAGGCATTATAGCCTTAAAGATGAAATTTGCAAATAGTTACTAAAATAATTATTTTAATAACTGCTTTCTTATTTTATCACAGTTTCTCTGTTGCAGAATTTAAGAAACCCAATTCTTTATCGGATATTATCATCAAGGAAGTCTACAGACACGGCACCTTAGGATTCAAATCAAATTGAGTAACTTCATCTGGAACAAATTCTGGGCTTTTAGTCTGATGCTAGAATGCTAGAACATGCAGATTTAGAAATCTTAAACTTCGGTTACAAAGTACACTTTATCTACTCTGAAAGGACAGAATTCGTAGGATACCTGGTTCCTGGACAACGCGACGCTGTCACCCCTCTCGCTAGTGGACGAACCCACCGCTTGGCAAGTATATAAGTACACAACATCACCGCATTCACGTATACTATAATTAGATGTAAGTATGGCTAAACGTCGTGAGTTATCCGACTTTGAAAGAGGGATGATAGTGGGTGCCTGACGAATGGGCAACTATCGCGGAGGTGGTAGAGAAATTGCACTGTCTCCGTTCGACAGTATCAAGAGTGTATCGGGAATATGCCATTTCCGGAATAACATCTTACTGTGGACAGCGCTGTGGGCGGAGAAAGGTGGTGGATGGACGCAGCCGTCGACGTCTGTCCCGCATTGTTTCAGCCAATGGGAGAGCGACAGTGGCAAAATTCGCCACCGAATTCAACAAGAGAGCTGCCAGAAACGTCTCGACCAAGACCACCAGACGATCATTAGTCGAAATAGTTTATGGGAGCCACCGACCCACCAGAGTCGTATTGCTAACACCATGACACAGGACTCTCTGCCTCAACTGGGCGAAGGAGCATCGGCACTGGACCTTGGATGATTGGAGATGGGTCTCCTAGTCCGATGAGTCTCATTTCCAGTTATTTCCAGTGGACGGGAGGGTGCGTATCTGGTGGAAACCGCACGAAACTATGCACCCATCATGTCAACAAGGAACTGTTCAGGCAGATAAACAGTGGGCAATGGTCTGGGCGTGTTCAGCCGGCACACGTTGGGACATCTGGTGCGTCTAGATGCATCTCTGAACGCTCCAGGTTACGTGTCCATCCTTGCAGACCATCTGCATGGTCATAGGCACCCACAAGGCAATGGACCCTTCCAGAAGGAAAATGCGCCTCCCCACAGAGCCATTGTGACTAGAACATGGTTCGAAGAGCAATCAGCAGATTTTTCCACCATGGAATGACCTCCCTGTTCACCGGACATGAACCCTGTGGAGCATCTTTGAGATGCTGTGGAAAGGTCCGTTCGAGCTGGGATTCTCCACCCAGGAATGCGATGGAATTATGGACAGCGGTGCAGCAAGCATGGATGGAAATACCTGTAGAACGTTTTCGTTAACTAGTGGACTCAATGCCTCACCGTTTGACTGCCCTTATCCGGGCGAAAGGCCGGCCTTCCCGTTACTAGGTAGGTATCCTATAATATCTGTACAATGTGTCTATAAATCCACTGTTAAAACAGTATGTAGGATTAAATGGTATGAACTGTGGCAAACACAAGTGAATAATAAACTATTTAAGATTAAAAAAGAATCTCAGCTGTGGATTTCTACTTTCAGGAAAAGAAGACGAGAAGAAATCATCTCGATAATACTCAGAATCGTTCATTCCTCTACAGTATAAATAATAAATAAAATAAATTTTCTGTTTATACTCCGGGACGACCAAACGGTCAGAGGAGTTCACAAGATAGAGAGAACACAAGAAACAGCACCGTATTCAGCAGTCACAGGCTTGAACCCCGGTCACTCAAGGCACGTGTACTTATGCACCCGCGCGCCTGACCACAAAGCTACAGGGACCATTAACTCATCTGTTTTTGCTTATGGGAAAGAATTCTCTTCAATGTTCCTACTGTCAATCCCAATTAACTATCAAACATATTCATAGAATGCCCTCAATATTTAAGTATCCAAAGATTCCGTGTTTGCCCTCTATCCAGCTTTCAGGAACCTTTAACTTTACCACACATACTTGGCAATAACGCAAAGTTTGAACCACTATTTCAATATTTGATTAGCATAAATATTATAATATAACCGCTTCTGATAATCATAATATTATAGACTTAGTCATAAGTTAATAATGAACAGGCACAATATGGCCCAGGAGGGCCTTGTTCCAAAAATTCTCAGCAAAACAACAGCTTTAATTTGTGTTCTTATGTGCGGTACCTCAACCGTACATGAAAAATGTCGCGTTCTTGCCGAAATAAGCCTGATAGCTTTTGCTATATTTGTGAGAAGTGATATTAAAATTGCAGCGGAAGCCACTGTCACAACTTGTGAGAAAAGCCTATGAACTCTATTTTGTTCGTAAGGTCGGGGATCAAGATAAAGTATGTGTGCCAAATATTTTCTGTAGCTCACGTTCAAGGACATTAACAGGCTGGCTTAGAGGTAGGCAAAAGGACACGATTTACTCATACAAGTAAATCGTGTGCTTTTGCTGTTCCGTTGATATGGCGGGAACGTCAAGGCCACGTAAACGATTTACATTTGCATGACCAATATTTTTGTTTTGCTTTCTGGGAAATCCAAGAATAAAGTAGATTATCCCAACATACTCTCTTCTCTAATGCAGGTCCCTCATGATGATACAATTCCAGCGCCAAAGCCACCAGAAACTTGACTCTGATGCAGAATCGGAAAAGGCGTCTCCAGAAGACGTTGAACCCAAAATGAGTACAGATCCAGACTTTTAAAGTCTCGATACTGCAGAGCCGCATCTAATCAATCAGGCAGAATTGAACAATTTGGTTAGAGAATCGAACCTCTCCAAAAGCAAGGCTAAATTACTAGGATCACGGCTTCAGCATCGTCTTGAAAAGTGTGTTAAAGAAGAGGATTTTATAGGAAGATTTTATAGAGAATTTTATAGAATCTGACATAACAACCTATTATTCTATGGATGGTACTTTGGTTTATTGTAATAATGTCCAGGAATTAATGAAAGAGTTATATTTGGAGCACGTCCCCGAACAGTGGAAGCTTTTTATTGATTCGGCCGAGGTCAGTTTGAAAGCAGTTTTATTCCACAAAATAAATAAATATCTATCTCTAACATTGGACCATGCAGTTCACATGAAATAAACGTACGAAAATTTACAGGTTATTTTGCAAAAAATACGATGTCAAGAATACAAATGGAACATCTGTGCCGGCCTAAAAGTAGCTTTGCTGACTGGGTTGCAAGGTGGATACACTAAATACTGCGGTTTTGTTTTTATGCGAGTGGGATAGCCGAGCGAAGAATTGCTACTACAGCGTGAAAAATTGGCCAGACCGTTCAGAAACGACACCAAGCTAGAAAAATTTAGCCCATCCACCTTCGGTGGATAAGTCAAAATTCTGTTTACCTTCATTACACATCAAGCTATGTTTGATAAAAGTATATGTGAAAGATGGACAAAAAAGAGAAGGATTTTCCTGTTTGAGGCCCAAGTTTCCTTGAATCAGTGAGGCCAAGATAAAAGAGGAAATTTTTGTGGGTTCTCAAATCAAACTGCTGTTTCAAGATGAGGAATTCATAAAAAAATTTAATTCTATAGAAATAAGAGCTTGGACGGCATTCGAAAAATGTCAGCCGAAACTTTTTAGATAATGAGAAATCACAAAATTACAGTAAATTTGTGGATGAGCTAATTTTAGCTTACAGAGAGTTGGGATGTACCATGTCTTTAAAGCTTTATTTCTTACATTCCTATTTAGGAGAAGCAGTCTGCGATGAACATAGTGAAATGTTTCACCAAGATATTTCTCAAATGGAAAAAGAGATACCAGGGTAAATGGAGTCCAAATACGTTGGCAGCCTGCTGTTGGAATCTCCTACGGGAGACACAAATAAACGATTATAAAAGGCAAAAAATAACAAAATAAGTGTTTTGTTATCAGATAAACATTTTTGCAAATACGAGGGGTGATCATTTAATTCGCGGACTGGTGCAAGATTTTATGTTTACCGCGCGAACTTTCCATAACTGTCGCTAGAGGCACTCTCCCTGATTGATATGAGCACACTGTGTGCGCATGCCAGTACTTAGCATTAGCATTATTAGAGGCATATGATGCAAGAAAGCAAGCTTATACAGCATCAGCTAAGAGAGCTTTTTTTAGCCGCGTGTCACTGACGATCTTTTTGAAGCAAGTATCATGTCGGATATACAGATTGAACAACGATATGTGATTCGTTATTGTATCAGACGGGGCTTAAATGCATTGGAAATAGAGACAATGAAGCGTATGGTAATGAGTGTCTTGGTAGGTCGGCCATATTCTGGTGTGACTGAACTTTCCAGTGTGAAGTGGTTTCTCCATCAAGACAATGCCAGACCCTATACGGCTAATATTGTGCAGACAGTGATCACTGTCATAGGTGTCGAGGTTCTGCCACATTCCCTTATTCACCGGACTTAGCCCCGTGTGATTTCTTCCTCTTTCCACGTCTAAAGAAAGCTCTCAAAGGCAAGCGTTTCGCGTCGAACACAACGATGTTTACAGAGACACAACAGAAAGCACATCGCAGTCTTTCGAAAAATGGTTTGCAAGAAGAACTGTGGCGAAAGGGTTCAAGGGAGAGTATTTCGAGGAGAAGAAATCCATAGAAGATGATTTAAATTCAAATAAGGTCTTGCATTAGTCCGAGAATTAAATGATCACCCCGTCTTAGAATAAGGATAATAGACTCATTTTTCAGTAGTTTTTGAATTTAATCCCTTCTCCCTTAAAACTGGCGAGTGGTACATCAATATGGTTGCCATACTGGAATTCAATAACGTTAAATCTACAAAAATCACCCTGAATTTTAACAGGTAATGATTTTTTTTCCCGACCAGTGTTATTTGTTCTTGTTATAACACGTAGACTCGAACTGAATGATGTCCAGGGGTATTATCCTTCTGTCGGGTATTGTAGGATTATAATGATATACCTGTGTGTCAACAATGTAAATAGGAACTGCATTGCTGGCTTGTTGATTCGTGCAAATGCTGACAGACAGCATCCTAATTCGACTGTCGAGTACGTGGAAGGGTAGAACAACAACCTCGCCAGTCATCCGGCATGAACCTTATTTAGAAATATATCATTTAAAATCTCTTCATCAAAGAAGATAGAAATTAGTATTGAAGTTTATATATCAAGTCATTAAATATACCGGTAACTGCATGAATTTTTTTACCTATATTTCCTTTTATATTCCAGCTTTTTATAGACAATAATTGATGAACTCTTAATTAATCAGGTAATATTTGCGGATCCTTAAAGAAAGACTATAATTAACATTAGAGGTTTTGCATCTTCCAGGTTTTACCTTGCCAATCAGTAGACTCATCTCGTTTCTAATTTTTTCTGAATTAGAAACGAGAAAAAAAAAAATCTTTTCAACGTTTTTCTCCATGTTGCAATGGAGAAAAACGATCCCTGTTGCAATGTTAACCAAATACCTCTGGATGATTCCTTGGTAGAATTTATGTATTTTCACTTTTCTGTGGTCGTCATCGACAAAGCTTATAATTTTGTTTTTTAAATTGTAGTCTTATGGGTCTTTCAGAATTTAGTATGAAAGGTGTGTGCGTGTTATTTTACAATATTATTTTCTCTTCCGTTAATCATGAAGCATAAAACTGGATTAGAACTATTGAGGTTACTAGCAAATCTCTGTTCCTGTATTCTTCCAAAAAGTGTTTCTTTGAATATTCATTATTTCCTGTATTCTCACAATACTCTATTTTTACATAAAAAAATAATCTTTTTATCGTTTTTCTTCGCAATGTTAACAAAATAACTCTGGATGATTCCTTGATAGAATAATAGAACTTCTTCGCAGCACTAATATTATTGTAACCGGAATCGTTGTTAGCGTTTTTTGACGTGAACACTTTAAATTCAGAACAGTACTAGGGGGTACGGGACGAAAAGTTGAGTGTAACGAAATCATTCGATAAGGTTTGGCTTAATAATTTCTAAAGTATTAAAGGTATCCAAACCAAACTGATATCATTCGATAGTTGAGGGAATAAAGATTCGTCAGTGACCTTCAGATAGGGCGCCGCTCTCGTCGATATCTATCGGTTTAATGTGAAATAATTAAATTTCAATACAGTGTTGGTGAAGACAATGTGGATTGAAGTTTAAAAAATTTTAGAAATTTCACAATGTCCGCCTATGCTCGCCGGAAAGCGAGCCAGAAATATGTCGAACGCATACGACGGGAAAGAGCAGCTCGTCAGCTTTCCAATAATACCCCAATGTCTGGGTCGGAAAGAATAAGGAAGTATCGGGAGCGAAAAAAAATGTAAGCGGCGCACGAACTCATGGATGTAAATGACGTAAGTGACTATGCCACCGCTTCGGAAGTTGGATTGGATGAAATGGAGATGGATTTCGGAAGATCGGTGACAATGGAAGACCATTGGAGGTCGGTGAGTGAGCGTTTCGAGAGCACGTTTGTGAACAATCCATTCGGTCATAAATGTGATCTATGTGAGAGACTATGGTTTCTGCGAAACCTGAAGCCAGTGAAGTCAAAACACATGCTACTGCTTCATAACACGTTCCCGGGAGAAGCGGTTGCAGATTTCAAGTTATGTAGTGCTTGCAGAAAATCACTGGACAGCAATAAGATTCCAAACTTGTCGCAATCGAACGGTTTCAAGTATCCACCAAAGCCCAGCGGACTGCCACCGTTGGACCCGATCAGTGCACGATTGATTTCACCACTTTTGCCATTAATGCAGATCCGCAGGCTTCGTTATAGGGCAACTACGGCATAGTGGGTCAAGTTATAAACGTGCCAGTCGACGTGAACACTATGGTGCAGCAGTTGCCCCAGCGTGTGGACGACGATCACGCTTTCAACGTGAATATAAAAAAGAACTTGATACACAAATCTACATATTTGAGTGGTTTCGTGAAGAAATCTGTCGTAAAGGCTTGGTGTCGTTACTTGTTGAATCAACCGTTGTACAAACATTACAACATTACAATAAACTGGGAAGCATTTGACGACAGTGAGGTGATGGAGAGCGACTTCCCCATCGATTCATTCAGCAATAGAATGTTGCTGAATATACTCCATCATTTAGCAATAGAATGTTGTATATATCGATCCCTGTTGCAATACTCGAAAAGCATAAAGAAAATAATCCCCAGTATCGAGCCAGACCTGCATACGCCGATCATCATCACCGGTGACTTTAATGTCGATGTGTCACGAAACCGATCACTCCAGGACTTGATGCAACGCGAGTTTAATCTCACTTACGTTCAGACCACGCTCGATAACACTTGTATTGATCTGACTTTCGCCAGAAACTCGGATGTATCTTGTCTACCCTTTGTATCTTATTTCTCTTATTATAGGCCTCTGATAAATAAAATTGTAATCGATTATTAAACTTGTTTTCATTTATTTACACTTCCCAACACATATACAGTATAAACCGCTGTCGTGACGTATTCACATAAAACCCCTTCGGCCGTGCTCCGACACAGCCACACCCGATTTTTTTTTAGCACTCACTGCGATCACTGATATTGGTACTTAGTAAGCTGTATTCACTAATAAGGACATCGCTTGAAACAAATGTTATGAGCACATTTCTTTGCTGAACTTTCTATGTAGGATTTGTAGGATTTGTCATGACTTTTTTAAACAGTTGCATCCTTTTTCCAGGTGTACCGTAAGATCATATAACTGCGGACTGGAAAAGGTATTCCGAAGTATATCCGTTTTTCTTCTGTTGCTTTTCTCACAATACATTTCAGAGTCGTTTCTGGGCATTAATTCTGTTTTTCAAGTACCTGAACGTTCGAGAGTAGTGACAGTTCTTGGTTTAACCATTCTGAAAGCCCAGCTAAAAATCTGTATTTTATGATTATCCCACTGCTTTGAAAATATCTCTTATCAGTAATAGTGTAGTGGTTGTCTTCTTTTTCTAAATAGGTCCCGAGAAATATTTTGATCGCCTCCAGTGTCAGACAGACAGTTATATTCGATCAGCATGTGATTAGTGATAGCAAATGCTGCAACAAATACATTAGCCAAAAAATAAATGAATAAAATAAAATAAAATAAATAAAACCCTTCTGACATCATCTGTCCATCACTTCCAGTAATTTTTATAATTTTTTTCTTGAATTTATTCTAACTGTTCATTTCTACAACAACAGATGTAGGAGCCGCTGGCTGAAGGCAAACTTCCACTGATATCCTGCAACCATCCTTCCTCAATTTGAATTTATGCTTCCCTCATGTGTGTAGTCACAGTAAGGGGAAGAATGTCATCAGCATTTAGCTTGCTCAATCCATCCAAAGCCTTAACACCTTAATCAGATCACCTCGCAGGTTCCTAGTCTCTGCAGATGTTGCGGTTTTCAGAATTGAAGCCTTCCTTGGTAAGAGCATCCATTTGTTCCCCTCACCAATCTCACTGCCCCTGTTTACACCCGTTCCAACATATCTACATTCTTTCTAAAATGAGGCTTCCAGACTTGCATGCAGCTTAACCATTTCCTTGTACAATTGAATAGTCACCGCCTTATTCCTGTTAGCAAAGTTTCTGTATACCATTGACAAAACCCTATGTGTTCTTATGGCAGCCAATTGCGATATCCAACATTTTTCTCTTGAACAACTTAGCACATTTATTGGAAAACCGAGATTTAAATAAAGGACGAGATTTTAAGATGGTGTGTGGAATAAAATATTTCATCGCCACAAGAATAATTTTACTGTCACGATCTGAGCAAAAGTTGACATCAGAAGATTTGAATCAGTAATCCGACCAAGGAAAAGAAATCTCGCTGGTCATTCCATTTTGCATTCTTATAATACCAAACACGGGGTTGAGAGTGGCCACAAGGAAAGACTCCATTTGAGACGAGACCATCACCAAGTTGTGATCTGAGGTGCCTAGAGGACAGCTCAGCTCGATCAAGTACTTAGAAGGGTTGTTTGTGAGAAAAAGATCAAGAGTTTTGGCTGCATGGTTAGGACTGTCAGGTATTCTGGTAGGTAAATGAACAATCTGTTCGAGGTCATTAGTAATTGCAAAATTCTCAGCATATTGACCAACTGGGTCCTTGTGACCAGAAAACGGAAGGCAACTGAGTTTCCTTATCTTATCTTCCTTCATGGATTAGGCGATCCGCCTGTTCCGATCTCGAAGAGGTCTGGCCATCTTTTCTTTGGTCTTCCTCTGTCTCTTTTTCCTTTGCTCTATATGTATAAGCTAATTTAAGGAATCTATTATCTTGCATTCTTTCCATGTTCTTTCCATTTTTGTCTATATTCTATAATTTTTCCATTAATTGAGTAATTCTTTAATTCCTTTCTAATATTTACGTTTGCTATTTTATATAATTTTGTACACCCTTTAACATATCTTAAAAATTTAATTTCTGCAGCTTGTATTCTATTAATGTCTCTTTGTTTCGGTATCCATGTTTCCGAACCATAAAGAACTGTTGGTTTTGCCATTACTTTAAAATTTCAATTGCGTTTCTTTCCTTGTTTTCTTAGCCAGAGTTATTTTAATTGTTCCACATATATTTCAAAATTTCGCCAATTTCCGGTCCATATCTTCTTCGACATCATATGATATATCACATCCTAGATATTTAAAATGTTTTACTTGTTCTGATATTTTATTGTCTATAACTATTTTTGTTCTCACCGTATTTTTCCCTTTAAAAGCCTTTAAAAACTGGAGTTGTGAACATTAAAATCACCAAGGAAAATTACCTCACTGTTAGGAAAGTTGTACTGGAGGAAATAAAGTTGCAAATAGAGGAAGTCGAAGAGTTCCAAGTGATTAGCGGAGTTGGGAGAACGATAGAGACAAAAGATGAATTTGTCAGAATGTGGTAGAGAGATTTTAAGCCAGAGACTATAGAAAAGAAGAGATTTCAAATTACTGAGTCTCTGACTGGGAATATCAGAATGGACATATTCACTTGTACCACCGTTGAAGAGAAAAGAATCAAGCAGTGAATAATTCGGACAACTGAGATGAGCAGATCCACTAGCTGATCCAGAAGCCTTCTAGAGAGTTACCAATAGGCTCCCAGCCGGTTTTAGAGCCGTACCGTCGAAATGTAAGGAACACTTTGGTTCTCTCCATGATGCCCTGGCGCCTACGTAGCCAGATGGGAAGGAACAGCAGTGCGTATCACACGCTTCTTGATTAGACCGGGGTTCGAGCCCGTCACCACCAAATACGGAGGATGCGGAAAGGTCAGGGAATGACCACCGCATATCCCGGAGCAATATGGCCTTAGTTGCTAATGCTCCTAAAAACCAAATAACAAACAATAAACAATCCATGATGCCCATCGTAATCTCAAAAGACATCAGTCATACTGCATGACGTAAGAAGTAATGAAATTTTTGGTTTGGCATACACAGGACAAGAATATATCCAGCTCCTTGACATAACGTGGCCTCGACAATGCCCCCCCACTCAGCATATACACTACTCGGACCTAGCATACACACAAATTTATAATTTTTGCTCCTCATTGCTCGTTATTTTTCTGTTTATTCTTCTTTTTTCATTATGACACTTTAACTTATTGATATGTTAAAAAAGCGAGATTTCCAAAATTCTTATTTAAAAACAAATTCCAAATTTCATTTTAGTTAAAATTACAATCATTGCATGCTGTAAAACTACTTGTGAGGCACTATATTTGAGATAAGCATATATTATTTCAATTTGCGAAATATTGCTATCTTTATACAGTATATTCATGTTGTTGCTAACATGAGACTCTCGTGCACTGAGAATAAAGCACTTCCGAGCACAATACTTTTCGTTTGGCAGATCATCCGGTATTTACTCAAGGCAGTCTTCGGGGAAGAAAATGAAAAAGTCTGAACATTTAACAAAAAAGGAAATCTCCGAAGTGTAAAATCTTTCATTTAATTTATCTGTAGATGTTGAGGCACCACAAACCAAATAATTAAGAGTGTGACAAGCAATCTTAATAAGAAAACACACATACTTGTGTTTACTTTTCATTTTCTCCGTTTTCCTCTGTGAATTAGGAAAGAGAGCTGGATTTGAAATTGCACTAACTTCTGTGTTGTCGTAGAGTGTGGTATTTTGAGCGATGATTTATCAGTACAGTATTTCGGTACATCTATATTTTTTTTCTTTTTGGACTTAATGTGGGTATTGTAAATGTAACAAAAATCTCCGTATTATTAAACGCTGATAGAATCTTCTCCATCTTTTCAAGTTTGAAATCTTAGATTTTTATGATATTAATAATAATAATAATAATACGCCTGATAAGTAATCAAAATATTGAAAAATAAGGTAACTTTTACATTATTCATTTATTATATAGTACTATGTACTAAATTTCAAAAAGGTTCTATATGTTTTTCTGTGTTTTGTGATTAATTTGAGTTTTCGAAACTGAGGTTACAGAGTTTGAGCGTTATGGGTTTTCCGTGTAAGCTGCCTTCAGTCATTGAGTCTAAATGATGGTGTTTTAACATTTTTTTTCATTGCGTAAGTTCAAGGGAATTATTGTGAAATTTAGTCTTGTGAAATTTCAACCTTGCATTCAAATGGAGTCCGATGCATGTGTTCGGATTTGTTTAATTATTGAGGTGAAGAGTGGATACCATTAAAATCATCGATAAAAGCTTCCAGAATTAACAAAGTTTTTCTGGAAAGGCAACACAAAGACAGACAATTAGTAAAATTTTACAACAATGTGTGAGAACGGATTTCTTACTATACGCTGCGCATATATCAAATACACAAGCTATACTGGAAGATTTTGAAGTCCAAATTTTATCAAATAAAAGTGTATCTATTGCAAATCGGCTGCAGCTTTTATTGAAGGTGTCCGTATTTAAATTTATGGGCGACAAGATAGGATCGCATTTATATCGGTGCCACGAAGTGTTTCTAAGAAGAAAATTTTTAATACCGGGACATTTTTAATCAGAACTGATGATGAACGTTCCCTCAATGTATACGAACTATATATTTGAAGGCCGTGTCTTCTTGGTGCCATCGTGGGGAGCACAGTTGGTGGGATCGCTGTCCTCCCCACACCGGGTGGAAAAGACCTGAGTTCGAATCCCGTTGATGACGGGGGAATTTATTGAGTTTTTTTCAGAACATGGCTGAGTTAGTCGGTCTTAGTCTAGAGTAGCATGATTTTCTCTCCCGGGAACTCGGATGTTTCGTCCAGCAAACAGAAAACCTCAGGACAAACGCCATTTACAGACAGTATACACGGAGAAACATGGCCTTAGTCGCCGATGCTTCTAAAACCCAAGAGCAACTGTGCCGTCATATGACGTATTTCGCGAACCTGAGCATGATAAAAAAAAAAAAGACTGTTCTCACAATTTGCATCCTGTCAAATATTTAGTGTTACTAATTGTATGTTATCAGAACTGAGAACTTTATTATTAGAAAAGGTTGTGGGGGTGGCGTTTTAATGATGTAACAATCTATCTCTATTTATCCCTAGCTGGGTCGCCAATTGTGGGGGTGGGGTTTCTTCTTATATATACTTTTATATTACTTTTTATTTTGTTATTATTTGTTATTTATATTCCCCACTTTGCATCTGACTGGTTATCTCACAGAAGAATTCCGGTTCTGTGGGAGTTCCTATATTAGTGCACTCCTCCTTTGGGTTTTGCTGTGTGTTCAGAAATGACCAAGCACTATTTGCATTAAGTAAAATACAATCAGTTTATTATACATACTTACAAATAAAAGATAAGACAAATCATTACACATTATTCACTTCATATATAGGTACAAGGCATGGATCACGTTCCTGGTCATTAGGCTCTCCCATCCATCATCTTCTTCTTACTATAGGCCCACTAACATCTCGTACAATCAGTTTAATTTAACTCTTTCTTAATTACAATTGACATTTATTATTTATATATTTATATCTTTCTTTTTCATACCTATCTAGCACAATCCTACATTCTTCTTCATGGTTGATACAATTCTTCTTCTGGAATTATGTCCACTCTACAAACTATTCTATTCTATTCTATTCTCTCCCCAGTACTTTAAAGTTACATGTTAATGAAATATACATGGGATTATTTATTTCTTCATTCCCTCAGGTAAACTTCAGCATATAGCGACTAATTTCTCTACTCCAGTAACATTATATAAATAACATACAACTGTACCTGCTCTATAGGCTAACCCGTCCAAAATTATTACTTTTACTCCATTAATTGATCGGTAAATAGATCACAACTGTAAATCATCCTTCATTAAACTATTTCTATGATATTTCCTTACTTATCTATACCTTAACTTAACTCTTAACTGTATGCTTCCCTAAATCTCCCTTAATATTTATCTATCTTCCCTGCAGTCCTTTGCAATTACATAGAGGTAAATTCGTTGTTTAACGACTTACTTCTGGGGATTTGGATCTTACCGCTAATACAACGTGTGGCCTGTGACTTTCTGCTCTGCATCGGGTCCTCCATTGGTTTGGGAACGTTCATCTGGAATTCTAAACTTTGCCAGGGACACTTTCCGCTTTGACGATCATCCTGGTGTCGTATCCTTCTTTGCTGTGCCGGATCATTCTGTAGGAGCCGCTTCTCATCACTTTATTTCTACAGGACGGTACAGTTTTCTTCTGTTAGCATTATCTCGCTGTCCTTCTTTCAAATATATTTCTCGGTGGACGCTTTCGGACTTCTATGTTCCATCTCGAGAAAGTTCCCCTTTCTGTAACTCATCTATACTTCATTAAAACTATCAGAATTTAGTGAACTCACCATAACTGGTTCTACTGGTGGATCGCTTCCGGGGACTGTTTCCTGGGCCTATCTTTCCAAAAAATCACTCTCGAAGAAAACTTTATCATCTTCGGAAAAACTTTATTATCTCCAAAAAAACTTTATCACATCTCGAAAAATCATCTCCGAAAAACTTCATCACATATCTAAAACATCTTATCACATTTTCCACACACCCGTTTTGCACGCGCTCTTCCCCTTTTATTTCCCAAAATTTAGTAACGCCCCTCCTTTCCTCGACCAATCACTTCTATCTGACCATCATCGTCCCCTTCCGGTGTAGAAATAACTTCCGTTTCTAGAGAATTCTCGAATGTTCTGGAAATGACCAGAATTTTCTGGAGCTCGGTACCCATCCGGAAAACATCTGCGTCCATTTTCTTGATTCGTCTCGCCTTATTATAAAAATGACCACACCTGCTCTGTTTGCAGTAAACAAGAGCGCCCCCGCTGGTACCCCTATTGTCATCTCTGGACCAAACCGTCCCTTGCCATACTATCAGTTGACCCCCCCCACTGTTCCGTCTTGCTATCTTCGCTTGCTGTTTCCGGTGTGGGCACTGATCGTATATCTGTTTCTAATGTTTTTCTTCAAGGTATATTTGCTTGTACATTAAATTTAACCTTCTCTTAAATTGATTCCATTAGCGCGAGACCCATTATCTTAAACAATATTTGTGACTTTAAGTGTTTTCCTTTGTGGTTTACAATATCACTATCTAGCATTCTTTCTTAAATTATATTTAAATTTAACTTGTAAGACTTTGTGTCTTACAAGGTTTTGGCGAAAATTTCACAAAATTAACGTCTTGTGAAATTTCAAATAGAGTTTGGTACTTTTGGATTCAATTACAGAAATCACTTCCAGAATAAACAAAATATTTGCTAGAAAAACAATCAGTAACCTCCTCTAAACTCTTCCAGCCGCTCACTCACGGGGGACAGGGATTGGTCTCACTTGATGGCAAAATAACTTCCTTCCGGATCACCTTTCTTCTAAAGACGCTGCGAATAAACCACTCATATTTTGCCACTACTGATAAACTATTAGCAATGGTTACTATACATGTAGACATGTGGACATGTGTATATGTAAAGGGCGGCTCCTAGAACTCCGCCTCGTATATCGGTGAAGAATAGTACCACACTATAAAAGGGCCAGAAATGTGAATAATGTAGGTTTGAGTGTATTATTATGTGAGCCAGAACATCTTGGTCACAAAATGAGGTGGATGCACTGAGAGATTCTTATAAAACTCTCAGGAATCAGTATACAGCCCTCATAAGAGATAAGAAAAAGGAATGCTGGAAGCACTTGGTGGGAACTACTGGAAACAATAACCCTTGGGGAGTTGTCTACAGAATAGTGACCAACAAGCTGCCAAGAGGAGATGTCTTAGAAACTACTGTCAAACCAGATGGAACCCCAACCCTGTGTTGGGTGGATTCTGTAAATAACATCCTAGACAGTATCATTCAGACTGAAACTGGAAATCATTCCCCCACCCACCTCGACATTATAAAAGAAAACACTGAATATGACATTGCCAATATTGAACCTCTGTTCACTATACAAGACAGAAATAGCACTATCTAAAACCAAAAACAATAAATGCCCAGGTTTTGACCTCTTAGAGGTTGAGATTATCAAAAAATTAGCAGAAATAGCACCAGATAAATTAATAGCACTATATAATAACTGTATGACAGAAGGTATATTCCCAAAAATATGGAAACAAGCTGTGTTAAGGTTAATCCTGAAAAACCCTGAAAAACTCCCTACTGATCCCAAATCATATAGACCAATAGCCCTACTCCCTGTACTAGGGAAAATATACGAAAGATTAATATACAGCAGATTAGCTCAATATTACACAGAAGCAGGCTTGCATTCCAACAATCAGTATGGTTTTAAGCAGGGCAATTCTACGGAGGATGCCATGCACCACCTACTGACAGCAGTTAAAAACACAGAGGAGAAATATATGCTGGCAATCTCCATTGACTTTGCTGGGGCATTTGACTCACTGTGGTGGCCTAGTGTCCTTAGGAGACTTCGCCAGGCAAATGCCCCACAAAACCTCTATAAGGTAATAAACAGCTACCTTACAGACAGAAGTGTCTCAGTACGCACAAGGTTCCAGGAATTGACACGCCCTGTGAATAAAGGCTGCCCGCAGGGATCAATCCTTGGCCCTTTCTTTTGGAACATTGTTCTGGATGAATTTCTGGCCTTGGATCTGGGCCCCGTGGAAAGCCTGGCCTTTGCAGATGACATGATTTTCCTTGTAAAAGGCAACTCACGAGTGGTTGTAGAGCAAAGATCAAATGCCGCTCTCTTGCAGCTGCAGGAGTGGGCACAAATGCACATGCTCAAAATATCGCCTGAAAAAACCAAACAAATACTTCTAAAAGGTAATTTGGACATAAGAAGACGTCCACAAATCAAAATTAACACAATCACTATAAAAATGGTAACAGAACTAAAATATCTTGGAGTGGTCTTTGATTCAAAATTAACTTTTTACCCCCATTTGATCTACTTGGCGAAGAAAGTGCGAAATTATGCAGGTATGATTGCCAGGATCAGTCGAGCAGACTGGGGACTCAAAAGAAAGACCTTGGCAATCATATACCGTGCAATGTTCCTACCTGTTATCACCTATGGAGCCGGTGCGTGGTTCATCCGCTCAGGCATAGTAAGAAATAGGAATAAATTAGAATCGATACAAAGGACAATACTACTCACTATTACCAGAGCATGTCGCACAGTAAGCACACCTGCACTACAGTTGCTGGCCGGAACTCTCCCACTTTACCTGGAAGTAGCCAAAAGAGGCTTATATTATAGATTTAAAAAGGGCATACCCACAGAATTTCTGGGGATAGCCCTTGATACAACCAATACCTTCAATGATGAAAGAAAAAGAATAGCCACAAAGCTCCACGAGCTATGGCAAACAAAGTGGGAGCAGGAAACCAGAGGTCTGGTCACCAAACGGTTTCTGCCACTGGTGTCAATGGTCAGCCCAAAGCCACCTAAGTGGTATGCCCCTGGACTTTTTACATCATTTATATTGACAGGGCACGGCTCCCTAAAGGCGAAACTAACCTCCTTAGGCCTGACCGATGACCCAAACTGCACCTGTGGCGAAAGTGAAGACTGGGCACACATTCTCTATGAATGTATAATATATGACATCCCCAGAACAGAGCTAATAGCACAGATTGGTCCCCTTCCCAGGGGAGAAGAACATCTCTTCATCATAGAAGAGCAAAATTATAAAGCTTTTACATCTTTCACACAGAAAGTTTTCGAAATGCGCAGAGCAATGCAAAGAATGGCAATTCAGCCCCCCAGCAATTAAACAATAATCAATAGTAAAATTGCCCAAGTTTCCCACCACGCCCAGATGATGACTTAAAAACTGTTAGGGTAGCAGAATTCTGCACCCTGACAGAAACTTGACATAACAAAACTCCCCATGACTACCATGCCATGTGTAGGAACCTGGGGCCCCAAACCAGTGTAGGGGAGGGGGATGGGAATGCATGCAGAGAAAGTGAATGGGAATGAGCAGAAGAGCAAATGTAATTGGCCAAAAGAATACAAAGTTAAAAATAACTTACATTACCTTATATATATTGTACCAACAAACATTTACAAACCACATAAACACTATCACTGCATTCTCCCCTGGCCTGCAAAAAAAAAAAAAAAAAACCTTGCAGCTAGGCCTGCACCACAACTGAAGAATAACAGTAAGTTATTAACTGAAGAATAACAGAATAAATGAGATGAGAGCTAGAAGAATGAATAAAAGTGCAAGCGTGAGAGAAAAGAACACAAACCACAAATGCTAAGTTAAGTACACACTAACCCTGGTTTTAATTAGTATTTAAATTTACGCTACCCATCATTGCATCCCCTCCTGGTGTGTGAGAAAAAGATGAATGAGTTGAGTGAAATAATAAAAAAAAAAAATAATAAATAAAATAAATAAATAAATAAATAAAAAAAATATATATATATATATATATATATAAAAAAAAAAAAATTATAAAATAAGAAAAAAAGTATAAAAAAAAAAAAAAATTATAAAATAAGAAAAAAGTATAAAAAAAAAAAAAAAAAAAAAAAGAATGCAAGTAGAGTGAGAATGCACATTACGAATGAAGTAAATGTGTGTGTCCCCCCCCCCCCTTCACCTGGTAGGTTCCCCACTGCCAGCTAACATATCCCACCCCCAGAGCGGGATGGGCAGCTGGACCTTCATACCGGATTCGACACTCCTTGGACATGACACCGACGAAGACATTCTGCGGCTTTGCTGCCAACACGCCATTGGCGATCCGAACTGGGTACTCTAACCTGGTTCCCTTTAAAACCCCATCCCCAGGCAGGGAATGGAGGAGACGGATCTCTGTCTCCTCTCCTCCCTGCCTACCCCCCATATTTCGCCTGGTGGGGCTCGTCTCCACTGACCTCTTTGGGGATGTCTACTCTATCCGTCCCTATTCTTCTATCTGGTTCCTCCCCAGTCTTCAATCTCCCCCCCCCCTCTCTCTCTCTCACTAAATCGACCTAGTACACCCCTTAACAATGCCGCCAAATTATAACCAACGTCTAAATTCTACCGGTTTTGTGCAAATCTCTAAGATATCTAACACTATCAGCTTTTATCTAGCGTTACATGTCTAAATTTAATAACATCAAAATTTTGCCCGACCTATTTGGCCTTTAACACATCTCTTTAGTGTTCAACCCTAACCAGCGATTTCCTAACAGCAATCCCATTAAGCATTAATGTCAAATGCATAAAATTTTTTTTTTTTTTTTAAATAGGCCCTAGCCACTGAAATCCCAGGAAACTAGGTGGCAGGACCTGCCAGAGCAAATTGTTGTGATACTGGATACACCCGGCTAGCCTCCACGTGGCAGGGTATGGGCAACGTCGGGCCCCACTAGGGGCCTGGCGGCCAATTAGCCGGATAAACAATGGGCACAACATATCACACTGCACAGACACGACCCACACACTTTCAAGTCTCTGGCTTGACAGTGTACTGTCCTCGATACAGTGAAACACACGCGGAGATGGGAGAAATCCCAGGTGCCGTCTGACACGAACATACCTTATATACCTTATGTATTATTATGTTTGTTCTGTTCTGGCCGCTTGGCTACTTTGAAACATCAGTCACCTGGACAGATTCTGGGTACTCGTCTACACCACAGGAAGGTGGGCCAGTCCATGTAAACTATCTACTCTCTCAAAAGAGCTCTTCCGCTGGACCTCGAGGTGACTAGACGTGGACTCATGTATTTACTATCCAAGGATATGCCTGCCTCCATCTATGATTTTACTTTGGACTCAACCAACAGCTGGATGACAGAGAAACAATGACTAGTGACTCACACGTTGAAGATTTGGCAGCACAGATGGGAGATGTCGCCAATGGGTCAAGTTGCAAGAAGCTTCATATCGATAGTCGCAAAAATGTGCCCAAAAGCCCCCTCGTGGTTCTACCCTAGGCTAAATACAACCTTCCTCCTGACGGCCCATGGCCCATTTAAAGCAAAACTGAACGCATTCGGAATAATAGAAGAGTCCACATGCACCTGTGGAGAACCTGAAACCTGGCAGCATATTATGCACAACTGTGAACGCTACGAAGAACACAGAAGTAGACTTATAACTGATATTCAATGCTTGCCGAAAAATCAAGAGTACCATCTACTGGATTCAGAAGATGAATACAAAGCCCTCAGCCGATTTGCACTTGACGTCTTCAACAGACGACGAACAGAAATAGCCATCCACAACGAATAGATAACCACAAATAATAAATAAAGGCAAACTGATAATGTACATCAACACAGAGGAAATGATCGCAAAATAATAAAGACAAACGGCGTAATATGCAGCAGAATAAATGGAGCAGTACTATCACTGAAACAGCATCGACCAATGGGAGTAGCGCCAGCCAGGATGTGGTCGCTCCCAGAATTAACCCACACCAGATAGAACCCACACACCTAGAAGAGGACTAGGCCCCACCGACGAGTCAGCATCGGACTGCACTGGCTGGCGGGCACTGCAAATTGCCGCTATGGCGAACTGAGCGGGGCTCCCTTTCCCAGCCGACTTTCTTTCCCCATCCCTGGTGGGGTGAGGGGTCGACCTATCTGCCCTCCTGCCCACCACCCCCACTGATATACCTGGAATCGCCTTCCCTATTGACCCCATATTTCTCTCTTTTCCCCCAGCCTTCCGTCTCCCCCATACTCTACCTATATCGCCAGCGAAAAGCGAATGCCCCACACAACGAAAAATTTAAAATGCCAAACTCGACCCACTTGCAACCTCTTTCGACCTAATTAGATTCAAGCGTTTATCCCCCCCCCCCTTTATATATATAGGTTCTAGCCACTGAAATCTCAGGAAATTAAAATAAATAAATAAATATTCTGTTTATACTCGGGGACGACCAAACGGTCAGAGGAGTTTACAAGATACACAGAATACAAGAAACAGCAGCGTATTCAGCAGTCACGGGCTTGAACCCCGGTCACTCAAAGCACGTATACTTATGCACCCGCGAGCCTGACCATTAGGCTACGGCCAGAGTACTTATCTAAAAATACTGGTGTACCTGGTCTGCCTCCGCGGGGCCAAGTGTGGGCAACGTTCGGCCTCAGTAGGGGTCCAACGGCTAAACGGCCAGATGAACAACACAACACAACGCTACACATGTACAATAGTGTACAATATCCATACACTTTTAAATCTCTGGCCTTCCCAGCGAACACCCACAATGAAAGCAACGTGGAGATGGGGGGAAACCCTCGTGCCGTTAGGCACTAAATACACTTTACACTTTTGTCTCAAAAGAGACTCTGATCCACCTGGTGTTGCCACAAGGCAGGCCAGGATCCTCTGGGGGCCCATTCCAAAGGAAAAAAAAAACGATCACCCATGGTGCTGGATATGGAACCGAAATTAATAAAATAAAACATTTATATAAATAAATAAATAAATAAATAAAATAAAAAAATAAAAATAAGTAAAATGGAAGAAGGTAGTGGTGCTGCTAAAAAAAAAAGAAAAAAAAAAAACTAAAAAAAGAAAAAGAAAGAAAGCACTTAATTTTGTCTGCAGGTCGAGGAAAAATTTCACTTCTTGAGGATTTGAGTTTATATATTATTACAGGAGATCTAACCAGCTATGCATCGGCAGGACCATTGTGCTGCATTCTGTTGAGATCTGTCGACACTGAACGCCTTCGAAGAAATACGCCTTGAGAGAAAGCCTGAAGAATGAGATATGACTCCGAGCTTTGAAGCAGAGACACTCCTGTCCTGGTTGAAAATTAGTAAGTGCATGAAGAGGAAGTCTGAGATCGTCATATATGGAGCAATGAAACAAGATGTGATCCCAAGTCTCTGGTGATCCACAGGAACTCTGTTTATGATAAATTAACCTAAAAATACTCTGGTTCATCGATCCATCTCCTGTCAACAGGTAGGACGTGAATATGTCCATGCAGAACCACAATCGAAGGAGAAGTGAAACTTGTGGTATCAATTTTCTCGTTGTTGCACCAACGGGAGCAACAACGAGGAAAGAAGGAGAATGTGGAACTAACTCGTTCCACATTCTCCTTCTTTCTCTTTTAACATCATCTTGAAGGTTGATGGTTATTCCAAGAAATTTGGTCTCAATCTGCTTTTTCAGTCTGTATAAAAATCCTCTATAAGTAACTTGCAAGTAAAGGTAATGTACCGGTTAGTACTTGCAGAGCTTGCGTCGAGACTGTCCTCCATGCCTTAACTAAACACCGCAAGATGGTTCTCTGCAATGAGGCGAGTTTTGGCTTGAAGTGTTTGAGCCGTGCCCTGTGAAACCATGCACCGGCAGCATACGTGATTAGACGGAAGAAAACTGCATTGTAATAGATCCTTAAAGTTTTTCTGAGACCCCCCCCATTCAGCACGGGACACCCTAACAATTGCACCAGTAAATCTACCGATTTTAGATGATAAGTTTGTCAAGTGAGGAAAAAAATTGAGACTGGAATCAATTACCACTCCTAGAACCTTGTACTCTTTAACTATGGGGAGACGAATGTTGTTGATCTTGACCGACGGAGGACGAGAGATATCCAACTTTGATCCAAGAATCACCATCTTTGTTTTTGACAGCTGATTTTAAGCTTATTGGCGACAGTCCAATTGTAGAGATCCCGGACAACAAAATTTGCTGTAGTTTCAAGATCGGCCCTAGAGTTACCATTTACCATGATGGTGAGATCGTCTGCATACGCTATTATTTTGACATTATCGAAAGATCGGGAGAGCCACTGCTGCAGCACCATGTTCCATGTAAAAGGACCCAATATAGAGCCCTGTGGGCACTCTCTAGATACTGATCTTGATACTTGGCTATGTTTAGCCTTGACTATTATGGTTCTATTGGCAAAGTAATTACGGATTAAAAGGTAAAGGTGGTTGGAGCACCTAGCCGATCGCAGACGCTCCAGGACGCTCTCCCACCAAGGGGAGTCGAAGGCGCCCTCGAAGTCGATGAAAACGGCCAGGGTATATTTATGTACCGAGTTTTGAACTGAAGAGATAAAGTTCATAAGGGCATTCTTGCAGGAACGTCCGGGACAGAACCCATATTGACTCCATGAAAGCAGATCCTGTTCTACCAGTAGGATATTCAATCTAATGGCCATTAGTCGTTACTAGAGGGCTAATTCTATCAAAAATATTAAGAATGGACGTGGCGCCAACACCGCTCAGACTACATCACTTCTATAGAGACGCATTGCACCGCTGGAAGCAGCTTAACCTTCACTACATCATTCGAACAATCCATCTGCTATACAAGAATGCTAAATTCTGCTTGAAACTGAACAACCAGCTCGCCCGCACAATACTTTCAGAACCGCTCTTCTACAATAAAAGAATAACAAATTCTTCAACTGATGATTATCTCCTCTTTCCCACGTGGAATTGGGCAGGAATAAGAAACATAGGCGACCTCCTGACACCAAGCCTTGAATGGAAAGGATCAGAAGACTTGTACATTAAAACCATAAATGCAAAGCAGCAACACAGATGTCTAAATTCAGCGATCGCCAAGCTCTTCCAGACATCACTACAGCTAAAGGGATTGGGAATGTGACCGGATCCTCACTTACACAAACCTTTGTCATCACATCACCAGAAGACACGGTACCGCTGTCTCCTGCACCCTCCAGAAAAGTCTATCAACTAATCACATCTCGCCATGCAGCCACGGTTTTCCCGTCATCCACCTGCCACACTCTCCCTGTGCCCTTCTCCACTCACCACAAGCCACCCTGTAACTTTCAGTGGAACCATCCGTACTGAACTAAATATTCCAAATCGGACGCAGACATCCATTGGAGACTGTGGCACAACATCCTTCCTACCCCAGTCAAGCTACAAGTCATCTTGGGGTTACGCACCTCAAACTCTTCTGCCTCACTCCAGATACCCTGGAACACACGTACCTGGCGTGCCCTGTGAACCACAAGCTGATGGAGTATGCATTGGATGCTGCGAGGCTTGCCTGCAACCACGCCCACACTGAGGAGGACTACTGGTACCTGCTTCACTCTGAGCAGACAGCACACACCACTTGCAACTTCTTATTCATTGCGGCCAAGGCAATTTCTACAACATTTACAACTTCTACTTGAAGCAGTAGCAGTGACGACATGCCTCCTGTTGACATATCAGCGCAAAATCTCAATTGGAGTCTACGGAGGAAGTTGTAGATTTCTACTCGAATTCCACTGTAAAAGACTAGAAACAGCGAATGGAACGGTGGTGGTCACCTCTTCACCATCACCGAAGGGTCCATTCAACGTGTGAAATATGAGACTGATACAATGCCAAGAAACTGTGTTCTTAATTTCTAATGTTGAAACGGGTTTTTTTTTTTTTTTTTTCTCTTCAAAATTTATTATTTCCTTTTTTGCTTTTTGTACATAGAATGTAAATAGTCTTTGTTGACAATGTATCCACTGTTCATGTTTAAATAAAAAAAAAATCTATCTATCTATATAAATATAGATAGATAGATAGATTTTTTTTTATATCTAAAATTATATCTATCTATATAAATATAGATAGATATAATTTTTTTTTAATTTATAAGTAATTTTTAATTTATAAGTAATGGCATAAGTTTTGTACATTTATAACTAATTGTACAAAACGCCGTATTTTATGAAAATTATTATATTGATGCATATTGCTATAGAAACGTTTTGTTTTATTTTATTATTTTAGTTTATGGATTGAAAAAAAAAAGTATGTTGTAGTTACAATATATTAAATAAAATATAAAATGCTGGAAAGTAGATACGTCTGGAACTCTCGACGTTTAATTTCTCAGTGGAATTTCCTTTTCAAATTTATGCAGCCAGCATACAATACTGTAATTATCACACTATAAAATCCCAGTGTGTGTGCGGTTTTTCTACCAAAAAGGGGCTGCTGCTTTTATTTTAGAGTTTCAACACACGATCTTATTTTCACTTTCGTTTTCACCTCCCCTCCCACAAGTCGGCGTCCTTGAACACTGCATCCACCCCTTTGCAGGCACTGGTAGTAACATTTATTGATTGACTTAGTGGTTAACGATGTACTCGTCCTGTCGAATTTGGCGAAAAACCCTGTCCCTGTACTACAAAGCAATTTTCATCCCAGCCATTACCTACGGATCCCCGATATGGTACAAAAAAGCAGGGACAGTAGTAAATAAAAGACACCTGGACACAATCCAGCGTAGCATTATGCTCATTATCTCTCGTGCATGCAGAACAGTGATCACGCATGCCCTCCAAGTCTTGACAGTAGTCCTCCCACTGGACCTGGAGGTGACTCGCTGCGGGCTGATGTGCCACCTGTCTAAGGGAAGACCCACTACAATCTATGGGCTCACCCTAGAACCAAACAACAACCGCAAAGCAGAAAAGCATAGAATCGTGGCTCACTTGCTACAGCTGTGGCAGGACAGATGGACAGCATCAAACAAAGGCGAAGTGACGAAGAGATTCGTACCACTGGTTGCCAAGACTTATCCAAAAGCCCCCCCTCCGTGGTTTAACACGGGGTTAAATGCAACCTACTTACTAACGGGTCATGGCCCATTCAAGGCAAAATTGAACATGCTGGGTATAACGGAGGAGCTAACTTGCACCTGTGGTGAGCCTGAAACATGGCATCATATAATGCACGACTGTGAGTGTTATGAGGAACACAGAAGCGTGCTAATAACTAAAATAAAGTACATACCGAAAAACAAAGAACACCATTTCTTGGACACAGAAGACGACTACGCGGCTTTCAGCAAATTTGCACGAGAAGTCTTCGACCGAAGAAGAACAGAAATTGCCATCCACAATGAATGAAAGTAAATTACATACTCGAAGAAAATCGACCACCCCACAAGACTGCAAAGAGCAAGAGGAAATCAAAATGAGCGTGGAAGAAGACAACCCCGACCAACGTGAGGCCACAAACGGGTCAAAGGACCCAACAGGACCCTACAAAGATCAAGAAAATAGCAAAGTGACAAGGAACCTGGTCAGACACAGCGACTGGAACTACCCGACGAAGATGAGTACAGGCAAACAAACCAAGTGACAAAAAACCCGGACTGGACATAAATGCAGGAACTACTTGCAGTACGCCATATGGCGGTCTGAATAGATAGGACACCCTAGTCCTATTCACCTTTAATTCCCAATCCCCAGGCAGGGGGAGACGGTTTCCTGTTCCCTCCCCTGCCACTTCCCGCTTCTCTACTCCTGGTGGGGCATGGGCCTGCCCCACTGCTTTTGGGGACACCTACTCTATTGTCCCCACACTTCTGGCTTTCCCCCCCAGTCTTTAGTCTCCCTCCCTTACTCTGTCTATACACCAGCGCATGTCCCACACAATGTTAAAAATTAAAATATGTCCAAATTCAAACCGCGCACGCAAAACTCTTTCGGTTTAAACCTTTTTCAGCGATTATTTTATTTTATTATTATATATATATATTTTTTTTTTATTATTTTTTTTAGGCCCTAGCCACTGAAATCTCAGGAAACTAGGTGGCAGGGCCTGCCAGAGTAAAATATCAACTACTGGGTACCTGGTCTGCCTCCACGAGGGTAAGTGTGGACAACGTTGGGCCCCAGTAGGGGTCTAGCGGCTAAATGGCCAGAAGAACAACGATACACAACACTACACTTACAAGATCCATACACTTTTAAATCTCTGGCCTTTACAGTGAACTGTTACACCTAGAATGAAAGCAACGCGGAGTTGGGGGAAACCCCGGTGCCGCTAGACACGAATACACTTTACACTTTACACTTTTGTCGAATTTGTCACGAAGTCTATAAATGGAAAGCTTGTTTGGTCGTATGCAATACTGAAATAGAGTTCTGCGCAAGTCCATTGTATTAGGCTCGCATTCGATCCAGACTGACAGTAACTGGAACCCGACCCGCAACTCCCAAAAATTAAACAAATAGAAATAAAAATAGTAAAAAAAAAAAAAAAAAAAAAAAAAAAATTACGTATCAGAAAATTTGTATTCTCTACACGTCAGTAATACAATAATAATATAAAATTATTAATTGATTATTAATAATATTATAAAATTATAATATTATAAATTATTAATATTATTAAAAATAATTGAATATTAAAATAATATTCAATACTCTCCATATTTTATCGTATTTTTTGTATATCATATATAAAAGTAACAAAAATATATAAATAAAAAAAGAAAAGAAAGAACATATAATATAATTTGCAAATTTTTAGTAAGTTTCTGTGCGGCAACAGGACATCAGCAGTTTCTGGGTTCAACTATATTCTTCTTCCTTGGAAAAGAAATCAAGATTCAGGAAACTATTTCGCTTTTGCACTGGCACCGTTGCACGAATGGCAAGAATTAAATCCGTACGATTTTGTATGTACGACGAAAAACTACTTAAATTATACAGTAATTTTGAATTTACCGCGATGATGTAACCCCACATTAGTATTCATTATATCTGCAATTTTCGGAAAACTTTTAATGATGATCTTCTTTCAGTTTCGTGCGAAAGATTTCGTTTTATTGTTGATTCGATTTCTAATTCTGAAGCACTGAGTGCAAAGTTCATAATATGAAGCAATATAATGTAACAACGTAACGTTATATGCAGAGCTTTCATGGGTAACATAGTTGGTATAATCGCCGTTCTCCTTTCCCCACCAGGGGGAAAAGATCCGGGTTCGAATCACGTCAATAACGAGAGGAATTTCTATGGGTTTTTTCCACAACATGGCAGAATTATGCGGTCTCAGACGAGGGTGGCATGGTTTTTTTTCCATCAAGCAGCAAATCAACCACAGATCACATATAATTTGCACACATATTGCAAACAGCAAAGCGGCCTAAGTTTCTGATGCGCATAAAACCCTACAATAACCAACCGTCATAATGCGAGATACTTCAGAAATTGAAAAAAGACGTTTATTTTAAATCTAGAAAAGTAGAAAAGTAATTGTACTTAAAGTGTTCGTAATTTATGAAGATATCAGTAGCGGAGTTACGTTGCATATAATTAAAACTGGGAAAAAAAAAAAAAAAAACACCAGAATATGCACACCTCATAATTTAATAAATAAAGTTACTTAGAAAAACTAATGAAAATAGTTACTTTATAAGTTAATATTCTAATTTTTGGTATTATTATATTAAGTTATTTACATTAAAAAACTGGAACTGGCACCCCACCCACAAACAGCAAAATTTCTGAAGATCTGATCTGCACTGCGGGTACCCGACCCGATGCAACGACGAGGGTGGCATATTGAAGGCTTCACGACACTTCGTCCGAAATTCCGCATTCTCGATCTTCCAGTACTGCTCTAGTACCCACTAGTTGCGTTTATCAACTTTCATATTCCCAGCCATCACCGTCTACGTATGCTACCTGAAAATAAAATTAAAAATAAAGTAGGCAATTATATACCAAAATTGTGTACTGAATAGAATTGAATATGTTTGCTCCACCCTGTATAATAATTAATTCCTACTTATTATTTTTTAATTTGTAATGTTTGGCATGTGTGTCTGTTTCTTTCACTTAGATAGATAAAGGACGTTGATCATCTACTTCGCGAAATGGACGTATCTTCATTTTAGTCTTCTTCATTGATGTCTGGCGTTGCTCTCTTTTCGAAACAGTCTCCTTCTAGAATATCGTGCCATTCACTTTAGGCATCGATGAACCCACTCGCAGAAGCACTCTGGAAGCCATTTTTTGATGTCTGTGAAAGTGGTTGTTGTGGTAACACATCTTCCTTAATGCGTGTGTGCCACTTTAAAATTGCAATTTTCTTCATATGCTTGTCTCTGTAAATCGAACATTTCGTTCGCAATCTCTGCCACACTAATACCGAGTTGAACACAACGGCGTGTAACAATTCGTTGCACAGCCTTCATATCTGCCAATAAGCAACTCACGAAACAGTTCATACTAACAGCACATAACTTAAGGCCACTTTGCAACTAACAGACAACATGTGAGAAAGTGCAATTGTATCAGCGCATTCTTGGAGGTGCACTCTACCTGTACCTTAACTTGAGTGGGTGGAGCTGCTTCCACAAGTGAAATAATCAGTTCGTGTATGATATAGGATAAACATTGAGCAGTGTTTTTAATAGTTTAGACACCACAAGTTTTAAGAGTTTAGAACATTGTTTTTTTATTGTTGGCACAAGTGTGTTTTTAATATAATACGTAGCCAAGAAAACAGAGAGATTGGTCTTTTTATCAAAATGTGCCGAACTGCTGATTTAGCCAAGTCTAATATTGTATTAACTCTCCAACGTGTTTTCTCCTCTAACAAAAACTTTACTCAAGTGGCGCATCAGAAATTATTTTTGGCGATGGGGTTAGGAGATGTACGTTATAGCCTGCCCTTCGTGGGTGCACCTAACCTGGTAGTCAAATACATAATGTTGCCACTATTTTTTTTTTTTTTTTTAATTTTTTGTTTAGAATACGCAGTCTTAACCGTTGTATAAAACAGTGTATAAGTATACGCAATGAGAGAGAGAGAGAGAGAGACTTTTCTTGGAAGTAAATTATTTTCGAAATACTTTACAAACAATTAACAAAGAAGGATAAACATAGATTTTCTCTATAGTTTATTAAACTTTCCTATACAATTTTCTTCTTCAGTAAAATAAAATCTGTTCATCATAAGAAAGCACACAGTATCGAACAAAAAAGTTCAAACCTTATTGTCCCTATCTGTGATTTTTACATAATTGTTTGGGAAAGGTAAGTAAGCGGTGAATGTTAAGGGGCAGTCCTCTACTTGGAGTAATGCACTGGAAAAGAGTGAACTTCCATTCCTTAACAAAGTATCAGCTTTCAGCGAGAGCGATACCTCTGAAAGAGAAAATTCTCCTTATATCACAGTAGCTGATGACGAGTCACAAATGTAAATAATTGGCTACTTCTATTCGAGGATGTCTAAGTATTCCGGTTCCTTATAAACTAACTGATTTAACTGCTTATGTATGATATGCATCAAAAGACGATCTTGAGGTCTGTTTTCCCAGCAGGACAACATGAGCTGGTAGACATCATCTGGACACATTGCTGGCTTGGACAGAAGCTTTCCGCTGGTCACTTGCTGGATTACCTGAATGACATTAAAAAAAAAAAAACAGTTTTGAATGAAAGGGTCATTTCTGAAAAAGTCACAAAATGCAAAGTAAATGCCAGTAAATTAAAGAGAATTGCAGACAAATTACAGGCTATATACAATGAATCTACTTACAGTGCAATTAATTGTAATTTTTAATATAATCGTAACGCACACATTAATTTCGTAATGCAGTTGGTTTAGACAAGAATTTAGAACTAGTAATAACCTTTAAAGATGGTCTTCACGTTAGCTAATAAACTATGACAAAGATACTTTACTGCATTGTACGACCAAAGGTATTCTCTCACTCCCCGAATATTCTGCACTGTATCAATATAAGTCTAGCGGGTCTGCTGTGTGCAGCAGCAGTATGTTAGAATTAAATGTTGTGAATCGGAACTAACTGACTTGCCGACCGGGCTAGCCGAGTGGGTAAAGTACCTGCCCGGCAACCCAAAGGTCGCGGGTTCGATTCCCGCCTCGGGCTTGGATCAAAGTACTGCAAAAACCTTGGGAGGTGCAATATGGCCATAGAAGCCGATGCGCCAACAACTACCAAATCAAAAAAAAAAAAAAAAAAAAAAAAAATCTAACTGACTTTCAGCGTAGCAGAGTGGTTTTATGCTGTCAGAAACATTTCTGTGCATGTAACAGCGACTCTTCTGAACCTTCTAAAATTCACTCTAGTTGATTGATACCCCAACGAAAGACGGTCTGGATGGCCTCGAAAACTCGTGGAAAAAGAGGATTGTTTTCCAAAGACGACTTGCTTGCTTGTTTGTTTCTTTGTTAGTTATATAGTTTTAGGCACATCAGCGCCATATTGCGCACACACGTAATCTTTATTGTACGTAAAGGTACGATACAATGTACCCATCACGGTGGTGCCAGGAGTCTCACATGGATAAATATAATAAGATATAGTAAGAAGATAATAACAAAATGATAACACTGATAATTATTAATAATAACAATAACAATGATTATAACAAAATATCAAAATTGAATCAATAAATTCCAATCCAGGAACAGATACCATGTGAACCACTCCTCCATACATCTAGATTACAAGAATTCGTGGTTCACAGAATAGAGTCACAGATCGAACAGCAAACTACAGCCATCGCTGCAGTTCGCTGCTGTGGAGGTAACTGAGACTTCCATATGACCCATTTAAGTAACCAAACCTCAGCTGCATATAATGACTTTAGCGTAGTTTTGGTCGCAGAACCCCAAATTTCTGTTCCTTACAGGATGCGTTGGAAGATGACGGTCTGGCTGTATCTCTTGGTAGTGCCAGGTTTATGATGCACAGAAGATGCTGCTTCGCCATCCAGCGATTTCGGCTCATTTGAAGGCGCAGATGTTCGATTTGGTAGTTGAAGTGTAATTTGGCGTCGAAGAGTCGAGGTCATTCACCCTATGCATGATTTTTCCGTCATGCGTAGGGTGAATGACTGTCGGATCGGTCTTCAATGAAGAGACCATGCAAGCGGACTTGTCTGGATTAATCTACCGACCAAAGAATTTGAGGTAGTTTCCTAATTGTGTAAGGCTGCTGTTATTGCATATTAGTATTAGTATTAGTATTAGTATTAGTAAGGGCCGTATGGTGCAAGAAAGCCTATGGCTTATGCTGCACTAGCCAAAAAAAAAAAAAAAAAAAATCCGAACAAAACAATGATAAAAGCAAAAAATAAGTAAATAACTAAATAATAATAATTAATAAATAAAAAAAAATAATAATAAAATAAAAAATAAATAAAAAGGAAATGAATCCTATCATCCTATGCGCTTCCCTACCCGAAAGTACTATCCAGATGACCTTTGAATTTCCCCAAACTGTCGGCCTCTACCACCCATGAAGGCAACTTATTCCAATAATTTATAACTCGCTGGCTAAAATAAAACTTCCTGCAGTCCAATCTAAACATTTCCCCCCGTAACTTGAATTTATGTCCCCTAGTTCTAGCATCATTTATAATCTTGAAAATTTCGTCCTCATTCATTTTACTGATGCCTCTCAGAGCCTTAAACACCTCAATCAAATCTCCTCTAAGGTGTCTAGTTTCCAAACTCTGCAACCCACATATTCGAAGTCTTTCTTCATAAGGACGCCCTTTTGCCGATCTCACCAGGCGAGTTACCCTTCTTTGCACCCTTTCAAGAAGCTCGATGTCTTTCTTTAGGTGCGGTCTCCATACTTGAACACAGTATTCCAAGTGTGGTCTAACATAAGCCTTATATAATGGGATTATCACGTCCCTATCTCTACTTGCAAAAGTTCGATAGATCATCGATAGGACACCATGGGCCTTCCTTGCAACCTGTTTACAATGCTCAGAGAATTTCATGTCTGACCGTATCGTAACACCCAAATCCCTTTCCTCCAGTACTGGGTTTAGTTGAACTCCACCAAGTGAATACGTTATTTTGGGATTACTGTTTCCCAGGCGTAATACCTTACACTTTGTTGGATTAAAGCACAGCTGCCATTTTTCTGACCATTCCTGAAGTCTATCTAGGTCTCTCTGAAGAAGCTCAGCTTGACAGTGATCATTAACTACTCTACCAATTTTAACATCATCTGCAAATTTAGACATCACGCCCTCTATCCCTTCATCAATGTCGTTTATGAAAATTAAAAACAACAGTGGCCCTAATACTGATCCTTGGGGAACCCCACTTCTTACATCAACCCAATCTGAGGAATAGCCATTTATCACAACCCTCTGCCTCCTGCCCTGAAGCCATCCTTCTATCCATCTAAGGATTTTCCCAGTGATTCCAACCTGTTCCAGCTTATAAAGCAACCGCTCATGTGGGACTGATTCAAAAGCTTTGCTGAAATCTAAATAAGCAATGTCGAAATTATTCCCTAAATCCAGCTCGAGAGTGACCCTTTCGAAATAGCGAACCAGATTTGTTAAACATGATTTTCCCTTTACAAAACCATGCTGAGTATCCTTGAGAATTTCAAGTCGATCCAAATGATCCTGAATTCCACCCTTGATCATTGCCTCCATGATTTTCCCTACTACTGAAGTCAGACTGACAGGTCGATAATTTCCCACTTCACTTTTAGAGCCACCCTTATGTATGGGAGATACATTTGCACTTTTCCAATCCAAGGGAATCTCCTCAGAGTCTAGTGATGCTCGCATAATTAGCCTCAATGATTCAATGCACTCGCTTGCCGCCTCTCTTAAGATTATAGGGTATATTCCATCAACTGCAGGAGCCTTACTGGTCTGTAGGCTCGAAAGTTTTTTCATTAAATAATCTTGCGAAATTTCAATATCATTAATTACATATTTTTTAACTTCGCTCCCACAATTTCCCATTGCCACAAAAGGCTTTTCATTTGTAAATATCGATGCAAAATAACTGTTGAGTTCATCTGCAACGGCAGCTGGTGTATTTATTACTATCCCCTTTCCCTTACGTAAAGGTCCGATCTGGTTTGTCCTGCTCTTCTTGACATTTATATATGTGAAGAATTCTTTATCCCCCCTCTTTGCTCTGTTTGCTAGTGATTTCTCATAAACTGCCTTTGCCTGTCGAACCTTTTCTGTGGCTCTATTACACATCACCTTGTAGCTGTTATAGGCTTCAGTACTTTTTATTGCTCTGTAACTTTTCCATGCCACCTTTTTCTGCTCAAGTAATGTGGCAACTTCACTATTCATCCAACTTGGAACCCTTCTCGTGGAGTATTTTTTTAATGGTATATACGCATTCAAGGCATGTGTGATTAATGTTTTAAAAGCGTACCACAGTTCAATTGTATTCATTCTCTGCGCGATATCTACCCAGTTAATAGAGGCCATGTAGTACCTTAAGGCATCGTAATTTCCTTTTCTGAAATTAAAACCCATTCCTTTGCCTTTTACTTCTGCTACCTCTCTCGTCATCATCCACTGTAAAACTCCGTGATCACTTCCTGCTACTGGTTCCTCTACTGTCAGCCCTGTTACGTCCTCTGATTCATGTGTGATGATGAGGTCTAGGATATTCTTTTCTCTAGTACTTTCCCTGACATGTTGATACAAATAACAGTCATCTAGTTGATTTAAAAATTTTATTCCCCATGTCGAGTTTCCTTCCCATTTACTCCAATCAATTAGAGGCAAATTGAAATCACCCATAATAAGGCATTGACGCTTACTTGCCCATTCCATTTGCATGTAGAGGCTTTTGTCATAATCTTCACAATCACCTGGTCTGTAGATTACTCCTACTCGCATTATACCTTTGTTTCCAACTATCTCACACCATACAGACTCTATACTAGCATGTGAAATGTCTGAATCCGGGAAAGCTATCGTCGCACTCAGGCTACTTCTGATAAGAAGCATTACCCCACCACCCCTTCTATCTACTCTGTCCTTCCTAAATACATTATACAAGCCGTACTGAAACTCATCATCCCCAATTTCCGGGTGGCACCACGTCTCTGTAAGCCCTATTATGTCCGCGTTACTTGTTTTAACCAGCAGTTCGAATTCGCTCATTTTATTGACGACACTTCTAACGTTACTGTATAAACAATTAAGATTTACTGATCTTGTATATTTAACAACCCTAACACAGCCCTTGAAATATTTTAGGCTCTCCTCCCTGATATTAGCTACCCGCTCACGTGAAACGTTTTTGGCCCCAGAACATCTAGATAATACGTCCAGTTGGGGTAACAGATAAGAACTCTTAAGGTATGTGCAAGAGTTACATTGACCAATATTATCAGATAAACGCGTGTCAGTATTACCCACGTCCCCCCTAACTAGCAGTTTCCCTGAGCCTTTAAGGTATCCTCAATAATACTGGCAAAAACCTTTGCACCACCTTTGTTTAAGTGTATCCCGTCTCTACAAAACAAAATTCCTTCTACCTACAAGTGTGGGCCATGCTGATAGAACTTTACCCCCTAAAGCCTTGCAGATTCCTTCAAGTCTTGAGTTAATCCACAAGGCTCTTAACATATAATCCCTCCTATCGTGTCTGGGCAGAATTGCAGACACATAGACATTATGGCCTAGCTCGCGACATTTCCTCAGCATGGTCCTGTATTTTTCCAAAAAATCGTCAGATCGTGTACGTTTAATATCGTTTGTCCCCACATTTTATTTATTTTATTTTATTTTATTTTATTAATAAAAAGATACACAACAGGTAACCATTAACAGTGTATCTGAGATCAGATCAATAAACATAATAACAATAATGTGAAATCCTACAGGACGATAAACATTGATACAAATTCAAACAATAAAGCATATGTACAAAAGAGGATTGTATTAAGTTAAGTTACCGGTAAAACAAGTAATAATTAATCCGTTAGAGAATAGAAAAATAATATAACAAATAATAAGCTACAATAATTAGATGTGAGCTAGTCACTTTGCAGTTTAAGTGAAGAGGCAAACTTGTGGATGGAGTTCATCAGTGATTGGGAGTTGTCAAAGAAGTCAATGCGAGAGTCATTTGCTGATTTGCTGATTCTGTTCAGTGGACTGAACTTCATTAAGTCCGTGTTGGCAGAGTCAAGGCGAAACGGTGTAAGGTTCCTGACTTGTCTACAGGGAGCATTGAAGTTTATTTTACTCAGGATATCAGATGCTTCATAAATTCCAGTGATTACTTTGGCTAGGAGGGCGATGTCAGCAGTAACTCTTCTAGTGCACAGAGGCCTTAGATGAAAGTAATGACACAGCGATTCATAATACACTGAGTGATAGAATAGAGGATTGCGGTACGTAAGGTAACGGATAAAGTTTTTTTGGACTGCTTCGATTTTGTTAGTTAAAGTCTTTGTGTGAGGATTCCAGATGGGTGAACTGAATTCAAGGATTGGCAGTACAATAGTTTTATAAAGGATAACCGCATATCTGTAGTTTTTGAACTTGTATGTGTTCCGTTTGATGAATCCCAGTGTTTTGAATGCTTTGCTGGTGATTTTAAGGACATGGGCATCGAATTTAGCACTGCTGGAAAAGAGAATCCCTAAGTCGTTAACTTGGTCACACCTTTCGATGATCACAGAGTTAATACTATACTCCGTATTCATTAGTTGTGGAGATCTGCAAGATGAGAAAGAGATAACTTTGCACTTCGAGGGGTTAGCAGACAAGCCATTCAGAGATAGCCACAGAGAGAATTTATTGAGAGCACATTGAAGTTGTTGAGAATCGGTAGTCTCCTTCACTGCTGAGTAGATCTTAAGATCATCTGCATAGAGAGCAACTTGAACATTGGAGGTGTAGATGAAAGAAGGAAGATCATTTACGAAAACAATGAAGAGAAGAGGACCTAAGGCAGAGCCTTGTGGTACTCCGCTTAGTGGTATAAAACAGTCTGAGTTCACTTGATCGATGATAACGCTCAAGGAACGATGCGTAATATAGCTGCGTAGCCATGAGAGCAAAGGGTCACGGATGCCATATAGCTTAAGTTTTTCCAGAAGTTGTTCGTGCGGGACTTTATCAAATGCCTTGGATATGTCTGTGTAGACTGCATCAACTTGTAGGTGGTTATCAAGAGCTTCAGAGGTGTATTGCCAGAAAGGAAGTAAATTTGTGACTACTGACTTGCCACTGCAGAAACCATGTTGATTCTGATCGATAAAAGGCTTGAAGAATTCGAAGAGATGTTTGTGCACTGCTGTGTCGAAGAGTTTAGCCAGGCTGTTTTGCAAGGTTATGGGTCTGTAATCGCATACGTCATTTTTATCACCTTTTTTGAAAATAGGAACTATATTGACCTGCTTAAAGTGATTAGGATACTTCCCCAGCCTGAGAGACAGGTTGAAGATCCGCAGTATGAGGGGTTTCAATGTAGTGACAGTCCTTTTCCAAAATAGGCCTGGAATGTCATCTGGGCCTCTAGTATAGTCATTTTTCATGCTTTTTAATGCCGAGTTTAAATCTTCATCAGTGATAAAGAGATTAATGAGGATATCATCTTTAACAGGTGTGAAGTCAGGAAATGAGGCAGGTCTCAATGTATCATTTGTTTGAATTCTAGAAAAGTGTTTGGCAAACTCTTGAGCAATACTGAATTCGTCAGATAAGAGAATTCCATCTGCGTTTCGGAGTTGTAACTTTCTACTGGTTATGTTCTTATGCTTCATGAAATTCCAGAATGGTTTGATATCTCTGTGAGTAAGCAGACTATCCTGAACTGACTCTGTATACATGTTGTAGGAGTTTAATATGAGAGTTTTCACTTCTTTGCGGAGTTGGCTGAATATTTCATAGTATTGACTGTCACCTGTTTGCTTATATTTGTTTCTGTAGAATTCTTTGGATTTAATTTTACGTATTAGTTCACTATTATACCAATGCGGGTAGGTAGAGCGTGCGGTAAGATGGGATTGAGGAACAATGTCAGATATAACTGAATGGACACAGTTAATCAGGTTGTTGGTGAGCACATCGATGTCATCCATAGCGTCAGCGAGCTGCTTGTCTACGTTTCTTAGAGCTAGGTTGAGCAGAGGCCAGTCAGCCTTTCTGAAATTGAATCGAGGAGTACGGGAGCTGCATTTGAAGTTATGAGAAGTCACTGTGATGTCAAAAGTAATTGGTGAATGATCCGAGTGAAATATGGGGTTGTCGGTGTGAACATCTATATGAGTAGAGGAAAATATTAGGTCGAGGTAGGCATTTTCTCTGGTTGGAAAGTTGCAAATTTGTTCCAGACCATAGCTGTGAAGCATATTAAAGAGAGCCCTAGTCTGCAGTGATGGAGAAGAAGATTCTAAATTGGCCATTTGACAGTTAAAGTCACCCAAAACCATTGCTATGTCGGCAGATTGAATTAGTGGGAAGATTGATTCCAGCGAGCTTTCTAAGTACTGGAGGTCTATATTAGTTAAGGGAGGTGGAAAATAAAGCAATACTATTAAAACCTTTAACTTGCCAAGATGAAGAAGGCAGTATACTGATTCAATATTTGTGAAATTTGATGCAGTTTCACAGAGTATATGGTTAGAATGTATAATAGCTACTCCGCCTCCACGAGATCCTCTGTCCTTTCTATGGATTGTATATTGTCCATCTATAATCTCCTGATCATCAATATTTATGGAGAGCCAGGTTTCAGTGAGCAGGTAAATGTCGTAAATATGTGAGCCTTGGATTGCTCTGAAGTGGTTTAGGTTGCTAATTATACTCCTGCAATTCTGAAGGTAAATACTGAACAGTTGGGATCTGGGGATTCTATGACGAGAGGAGAACGTAGTATGTGTAGATAGCAGGGTATCTGATTGCTATGCCGGTGGAGAGGAGATTTTGGACTCCCTTGATGGTCTGTCCGTGAAGCGTTTTACTAGAGCCCCTGATAAAAGGGATCTTAGATTCAACACTTTTTCTGTTTGTGATGGAAGGCATGTTATTATAAAAGATGAGTAGGCGGGACATCGTGTCTTCAGAGAACGGACATCTACTCCGAAACCATATTCTTCTTTAATTAGGTTGATAAGATCTTCAGATTTAGTGGAGGGTCCAAGTCTAGAAAGAAAAATTCGGTCTTTTGTGGGAATAATTCTGATATTATACTTGTGTTTGAGTAACTGAGATTTTTCTGCAGTAGTTACATTCTGTGTTTGATGAGTTATGGCTGGAAGCTTGGAGAAAGTACCTTGAGATATAGATGCTTTAATATTTTCTGACGGTTTGTTCTGTTTTGATCTTTGGTGCGATATTTGAGACTGGCAATTAGAAACAGGTTTACTCACTGTGGCGGCAGATCTACAGACAGGTTTGCAGACCTCATTAGATGTGGCAGCAGTTATTTTTGCATATGTTGCCTTAACTGATGTTGAAGAGGATTCCGCTTGGTGACTCTGAGCTTGTGAAATAGAAGTACAGACAGAACTGTTCCGCAGAGGAGAGTAGGTGGGAGGAGTGGTTCTATTTACATCAGAAGAATCATCTAACAGAGTCTGTTTGGCAATAAATTGCTCAGTTGAATGACTTGAATCATGAATGTTAGCAGGCTTGGGCAAGTTAATATTTGCAGCAGTAGAACTATTGAGGCCGGTGGAAGGTGAAGATCTGGTCTCAGTACTGAGGGCATCGTCAGTTAATGAAGAATTCGTATTCACTTTGAGCCCATTGGTGTCGAGAGTAGGTTCAGAATTCTTCCTAGCTTCCCTTAAGTGGCAAGACATAACTGATGTGAGATTTTTAATTTGGGCGTTAATGTCAGAAATTTCAGCCTGCTGATTAGCTAATATTGTTTTTATACCACAAATCTCCGTGTATAGCTCGCTGTTTCCTTCATTGAGTGTATTAGAATCCAGGAGAATTTCAGAGTTTGCAGTATGAGGTGCACTGATTAGATGAGTTTGAATGAGGATTTTCTGCATAGTGTTAAAGAGTAGTTCCTGGAATTCAGTTGATTGCAGAATACCAAAGGTTGGATTCAGAGTTTACGTAGGGAAGGAGTTAGCGCTGAGATCTTCTGACAGCACAGATGTTTGAGTTGATGCATCTGAGATTTGATGCGACAACAAAGAAGGATTAGAGGCTTCATCCATGTACGATTCAGAGTCGGTATTTCTAGTTATTGGCATGATATTTGTCTCAAATGTACTAGAGTACGGCATTTCAACTTTGTTAGCCGAAGAGGAGGAAAGTGACTCAGGTTCCGTGCTGTTTGGCGTTGCAACAGTTATAGGGCTTTTCTGAGAATTTCTGAGTCGACATCTATCACAACAGAATGATTTTCGCCGACTTTTATTTAATTTTTTTCAGGTCAGAATGTGTACAGTCATTGCATATTAATTGTTTGCACTCAATACATTGGACAATGGGGTCAGAGCTGGTCCCACAGATGGTGCAGACGTTAGAATTTTGACAGGAGGTAGTATTTGTCATATTGAATTCAGTTACTGTAGTTTTACTAGATAATTTAATATCACCACAGTTGTGGTTTAGCAAGCAAAAGGCACTGTGACCAGCCGGTCGCCTTAGTTGCCCTGCAGTGAAATCCACAGGGAGCAGGGGACTAAGTAGGGAGGGAAGAACAGAGCGGCTAGGCAAAACTCTAATGCCTGGTCAAGGTCAAGTGTCTGTTGGACACATGTATAAGTTGAACTACAAGATAATGGCTGAAAGCGCTTGTATGGAGTAGCGGAATGAACATGCAGAAATTCATTTAATACTTATCTGTTGTCCGTTCAAATAATACAGTACTTGCACCTGGCAGTCCAAGGGCCTATCCTTATGTGGCGGCACTAATAGGAACTTAATACTTTAAATAAAAAACACACAAAACAAGAAAAGTTTACGGAGCATATCATACAGACAGCCGGACACAATCATCCCCCTAGCGGAAAACGCTAGGGGGATGATTGTGTCCGGCTGTGAACATGAATAATAATATTTTCTTTACCCCCTTTAAAATCTGACAGTCTGTTGGTGACATCATCAATAGTTGCTCCCGGCAGACATACCCTGGTTCTGCTCCACCTATCTTTATTACAAAAAATATTCCCCGTTTCCCTGACAATGGAGTCTCCTAATAAAACAATGTCCTTCTTAACCAGAGTAGTTTGCACTTGGTTTTTCTGTTTTGAGGTTCGAATCGGGTGTGCATCACTTGGTAGATTGCTGGAGTTTTGAGTCCCTGACGAGCTCCCAGATGCATTATTTTCGAGGGCAAGCACTCGTTTTTTCAGGGACTCAAATTGTTCCATCAGTGCACCAAATTGTAATTTAAGATCGGTGCACTCCTTACATCGATCAAAAAGAAAAGAATCCCCAGTTGAGGTAGGATTAGTCACCAGGTTGACCTTGGAAAACATTCCACAGGTTCCACAACAGATTAAATCATGACTCACCCGTAAATCGCCATCTGCTATTTCCGTGTGAGTCACAATACCCTGTGACGTGTTTAAGGCAGATCTCGTAACTACCATTATAAAATTAAATAAATATCAATAAAAGTAACTTTAAAAAATTATATCTATAATATTATTAGAATCAAACAGTTACAGGAAAACCTATAACAAAATAATCCAACAATATCTAAATAAATCAAATATTTAAAAGCACTATCCAAAAGTAAACCACTTAACTGAGGAGCCCTGTCTAAGCGCGTCCGCTCACCTCGAATGCCAACGTACGAAAAATATTCTGTATCTTGCACGTTATCCGAAGGTTTTATTGTGGGTAACATCTTTAAATTCCGCATATGATATCATGTCGGTCCTATTGTTTACCAGAGGGGCAATGATGGCAGTAAATAAGAAGCCTGATAAAACACCCCCTTGCAGTACCCATGTATTGTAAAGTGTATTTATGGTCAGACGGCACCAGGGGTTTCCCCCATCTCCGCGTAGTTTACATTGTATGGTGATACAGTTCACTGTAAAGGCCAGAGGTTTAAACGTGTATGGATATTGAGGTGTGTGTGTCGTGTACCGTTTTTCTTCTGGCCATTTAGCCGCCAGACCTCAGCTGAGGCCCGGCGTTTCCCCACTTTCGCCCCGTGGAAGCAGATCAGGTTCACTAGGATTTTTAAATAAGTACTCTGGCAGGTCCTGCCATCTAATTTACTGAGATTTCAATGGCTAGGACGTATAAAAAAGATAATAAAAAAATAATAAATAAAAATGTATATAGCGTGCCCATTGGTATGATAAATACATACATATTGTATTTTCCTGGTTAGATGGGGGTGCACTGGAGATTTAATGGCTGAGGAGTTGGCGAAAATAATTTAGAGAAGTTAAATTTTTGTTGTAGGTCGTGCGCTGGCGTGCAAATAGAGAGGGGGGAAGACTAAAGACTTGGGGGGAAAGGTAGGAAGAACTAGGATAAATAGAGAAGACAACCCAGGCAAATGTCAGTGGGGCATGCCCATGCCCATCAGCAGGAAAAGAGGGGGTGGCGAGGGGAGAGACAGTAAGGCCGTTGCCCCTCCCCGGTCACCAGGTAGGGGATTACAGTGAGCTCAGCAAGGGAGCCGGCTCAGATCGCCAGTAAGGCTCTGCAGCAGTTTATCTGCTGTTTGTCTTGTCATTGGTATTGCGGGATGATGTCTCTCAGTGGTGACTTGCTCGACTGCGTTGCCAGCAGTCGATTTAGTTAGCGCCTTGTAGCTATACTCCTCTAGTATATGATGCTCCTGGTTTTGTAATACGTATTGTGTTTCAGTGATTAGGTGACATCGTAGGTCTTCTTATAATTCACAGTGGTGCATAAAATGCTCCCATGTTTCTGTCTGTCCGCAGTGGCAAAGAGGTGTGTAAGTATATTTAGGATCAAGCGGCACCAGGAGTTGCTCCATCTCTGCGTTGTTTACGTTGTGGTGTGTTACAGTAAATGCCAGAGATTTAAAAGTGTATGGGTCTTGGATCGTTTAGTGTCGTGTACCTTTGGTCTTCTGGTCGTTTAGCCGCTGAACCCCTGTTGGGGCCCAACGTTGCCCCACTTACGCCCCGTGGAGGCAGACCAGGAACCCAGTAGTGTATATATACTTTGGCAGATCCTGCCACCTAATTTCCTGAGATTTCAGTGGCGATGACCTTAAAAAAAAAAAAAAAAAAAAAAAAGTCCGCTAGGTTGGAGGCCGAAAGTCAATGGGCGAGGTTCAATTTGCACGGTTAAATTTTGACGTGTAGGGCATACGCTAGTGTATAGGCAGAGTGGGGGGAGACTGAAAGCTGGGGGGGAGGAAAGTCAGAAGAATGGGTGCAATACAGAAGATGCTTCCAGTTAGTGACAGTGGGGCAGGCCCATGCTCCACCAGAAAGAAAGAAAAGAGAGCGGCAAGAGGGAGGGGGCAGGAGTCTGGCTCCTCCCTCTGCCAGGAAAGAGGAATAAAGGTACCCAGCAAGGGAGAGGGTACTGATCGCCAAATAGCGCATAGGTAACAAGGTTGTAGTTGGTCGAATTCGATGCGTTTCCTTTAAGTCCGGTGACATCAGTAGCATGGCCTGGCCAAAGGTAGGACAATGTCCTGTCCAGAAGGTCAGTCTGATCCCTTTCCACAGGTCATTCCCAGATGGTCGCTATGATGGATCTCCAATAATGCATGTGCAGCAGAACTGATATCTGAGTCAGGGTCTGCTGTAGGAATCCAGTAGTTGGGTCAAGTTCAGTAAAGTTTTCCTTTTTAGGAGTTCAGGGTTCATTCCGAGTTGTTGTCTTTTCAAGGGATTCCGTCTTTCTTTTCGGAGAGTATCCTAGCCAGGTTCTTGATTGGGTTAAGTTTGGTTTTCTTTGATGGTTTTAGGGTTTCGGGTCCAATCTGGGTTGTAGGCATTGTCCAGAGCTGCAAGCATTCTTCGAAGAATGTCCCATTCTGGTTAATGGTCATTTTCTGTTAGAGGAACAGTTGTATGGAGAGTGCAACTGGTTCCAATGCTAGTTTGTCAGCGCCTATCGGGTGTTACTGAGTCCAAAGATAGTCAGTTTTTGTCGGATGGCACCGTGGCCGGTGAACAGATAGGTGGTTAGTAATCCTGGTGATAGCCAGTGTTCGTATTTTGGATAGACGGCGAGTACCTGAGGTATGAATTTCCGAGTAATTGTACCCTTCTGAGAGTTTTTCCAGCCTGTTTGCCAGGTTTGCTGTAGGTGTAGCGTAAACCTTTTCTTCTTCTTCTCTACTTTGATATCATTTCTCTGATCCGTTGTAAAACCTTGGCAGGTGACAGTTTTGCCCATGGAAAGGTGGTGGAGGAGACCACAGCGAACTATTTCCAAGTCCAGGGGGAGGACACCCATGAGAACTTAAAGTGCATGGGTGCTGACTGTATAGCATGCTATGGAGATGGTGAGCAGAATGTGGCGCTGTATTGTGTCGAGCCTTCGTCTGTTAGTTGCAGCAGTTGCTTTGTGGTACCATACTCCAGTCGCATACAGTAGGTGCAGATGATTGGTAGGAAGACAGCTTTGTGGTAGAGGGCGAGGGTTTTCTTTCTTAGGCCCCAGTCTTTGTGAGTAACTCTGGCAATAAGGGAGGTGTACTTCCTGATTTTGTTGCGTAGGTAGCTAATGTGAGGAGTGAAGGATAGGTGCATGTCCAACATGATGCCAAGGTGTTTCAGCTCAGTTGTTAGTTTGATTGTGGTCTCCTGCACTTTGATTTGGGGAAGTCTCCTAGCTGTTTTTTTGATAGGTCCCGCCACCCACAGTTAGCGTAATGGTCCTGATGGTTAGTAGCAACGTCAGGAACTTGAACAGTTCGCCTTCATTATTATAGAAGGACTGGGAATATTTTAGGAGTGCCGAAATTCTGACACTGTCAAACGCCGCTTCCAAATCAAATTAGGTTATCATTACTTCAGAACTTTCTTTAAATGCAATGATGGTTGTCATTTGGAGGTTACTGATCGTTGATCTGTCAGGCAGTGCATAATGTATCTGAGAAGGTTTCTGAGGTGGAATGTGACAAGTAAGTGTTGCGAGCATTGCCTTCTCTAATAGTTTGAGGAGGCATGAGGACTGAGCGATTGGTCTTAAGTGCTTGGCTGTGGTGGGGATATTAATCTTTGGTAGCGGTCTTACAGTGTAGACGTTCCACGCAAATTGACTATTGAGAGTAGTGGACTGATAATGAATTGGCTCAAACACTTAATCATGAACTGAGGGATTTTGTCGGCCCCCATAGCGTTTGTTGCCGGCATGTTGTTGATTACAATAGTAAGTTGACTATTTGTGATTGCTATCATAACGAGCATGTCCCTTTGCACTCCGTCATCAGCGCCACGAAGCACTGCATCAGGATCTAGGCCATTTCCGTCAAACCTCATGATAAAGTTCATCCACACTTCAGGAACAATCTGGTGTGGAAAGTCATTACAGTACTGAGAATGGGGCAGAATTCCTTTTGCGAGTGTAGCGTCCATATGTTGTTTAATTGCCTTTGATATAAGGCGATTGAAGTGTGCCCTAGCTCTAGAGTATGCTACCCTATCTGTCACCAGGACCGAATTTTTCCACCTCTTGTTTCAGTTTAAAGATCTCGTTGAGTGTGGGTTTCAACCAGCCTTTAGACCTTTCTAAAATGTGCAAGCTGACTGGGTTCTCTGGTCGCTTTTCTCCTTGGTGTATGAAAAACCCATACACCAAGAGGAAAAACCATTTCTGCCCGCGCCTGATACAGACTAACTCAGTCACGTTGGGAAAAAGACCCACAAAAATCCCTCCCATGATCTGGAACAACCTTTTATGCTCGATTTTTATAAGGATCTGTATATTAGCAAATTGTCGGATTCCTTAAAATGGCAATCGATATTCTTTATGTCTTTAATGTCATAAAACTTTTCAGTTTGACCTTCACGACCACTCTTTGTACATGTTTCACTGTTACTGAAAATTTTGTTAGGAAGTGAGAGTTATAGCCTGTTTAGGCTATAATAATTCAGAATATGCCATAACTGAAGCTCTCTCTCTCTCTCTCTCTCTCATGCACTTTTAGTACTTCGTGCACTGTTTCAGATATACGTCATGCTTACTTCTGCTAATGAGCCCCATTGTGGGCATTGAGTTTCGTGTAAACTACATTACATTCATTAATGAGACGTTTGCGAACAAAACTCCGCTATGGAGACGTCTTTCTCTTCCTTTAAAATGATGAATTATGTGCTGCGGTCGAAGAAAGATGAAACCACTAGGAAGAAGATCAAAGAGGATGGAAAGATGTGAAAAGTTAACTGATAATAAGGAGCATTGCTGAAATAATAAAGGAGAAAAGATATAATAGCGAAGTAAACGCCACAATTAGAGAACTTTAGGGGGAAAACAGGAAACGCTGGACTGATGACTTTTACCTTTAGTAGATAGTGAAGCAGAAAGAAGATATAAATAAATTATTGGGCATCTCAAGAATAGTAAGGCAATAATAGTTCGTCCAAGTACGCAGAAAATATATTCTTAGAGAGAGACTCAATGGGCAAGGATATTTTATTTAAATATCATAAAGATGCATACGTTCAATGAGAAGACAAAGCGTTCATTAATGCGTTAATAGAAAGCCATTGTTAAAATTTATGCATACTTTTTATCGAAAAAAGTAATGGTCCCTAATAATTACCGTAATATTCTTCCTTTATAGATGTCATTATACACCTAAACAAGGATCATTTACTCTAAAAGCAGCAAATCACGAATAAAACTGGAAATAATTGAGGAGTTGTCGACTATACACTGAGTGATCACTGAATTATGACCACCTACTTAATACTTCGTAGGTCCTCCTTTTGCCTCAGTACAGCAGCTATCCGACGTGGCATTGATTCAACAAGATGTCGGAAGCGTTTGAGAGGTATGAACAACCAAGCTGTGTGTAATGCGGTCAGCAATTCAGGTATGGAGGTGATTGGTGTATCCAGATGCCTGATATGCCTTTCCATAGTGTCCTACAAGTGCTCTGTGTGATTGACATCTGGGGTAGTTCGAAGGCCAATCGATATGCTGGAATTCAGAACTGTGTTCCTCAAACCATTCCTGACAACAAGTGCCCGATGGCTCGGCGCATTGTCATCTTGGAAGACACCATCGCCATTCTGGAAAAAGTGTAACATAGCGGGGTGTACACAGTCAGTAAGTAGTTGTCGATAGCGGAGATCACTGATACGTTGTTCCACATGCAACAGGGGTCCAAGTTTTTGCCACTGAAACATACCCCCACACCATACAACCGCCTCCACTGGCCTGCATTTTTGATCCCGTGCATGATAGATGAAGAGCTTCGTGTTTTTTTACGCCAAATCCGTACACGACCATCCACGGTGTGGAGTAAATAATGTGACTCATCCGACCAGCACAATTTCCTCCAGTTTCTAACTTCCAACTTTCATGCTCTTTGCACCAGGCGAGTCTTTATGCCGATGAACGCCGATGGTTAGGAGAGGATGCAGTAGGGGTTGGTTGTCTGCTGGTTTAGCTCATACGTGCGAGTGTGCGACGCATGATCATGCCAGATATTGTTTCAGGTTGGCCCATGTTGTATTGGGTAGTCAACTTTTCAACAGTGCTGCGCCTGTTCGCTTGTACGAGTCGTCGGACCCGGCGCTCACCTCTAACGTCAACCTTTCGCTGACCTTTGCAGTTTTTTCCTCGGGTCGTTGTTTGACCATTTTGTTGCCGGTCCTGGTACACTCTAACTACGGCGACTCTCGAACAGCCCACCAGTTCAGCCGTTTGGGAAATCGAGGCACCAGCTCGTCGAGCACCCACAGTCTGTCCTTTATCAAAGTACGATGAATCCTTCCCTTTACCCATCACGCTTGGAATTTTACTGCCTACTGAACCACTCATACTTTATCTATGCTACGTAGGTCGACTAACTCCCACTCTCGTTCCTCACGTGGTCAACGGGTCGCATTCAGTTTTCATAGGGGTGGTCATAATTCAGTAATCGTTCAGTGTATATTTAATTTCCTGAAATAACCATACTCACCTCGTGGTTGGAGAGTTCATACCATGGTTGTTTTCCGAAAGTGAAAATCTCCCACAAAACAACTCCATAACTCCAAATATCGGATTCGATGGTGAACTTACGATAGAGTATACTCTCTGGAGGCATCCATCTGATGGGCAACATGGTGTGCCTACCGACCTAATTAAAAAAAAAAAAAAAACAGAAATACTGATCAAAATGTTTTATATTAATTAAATATAATGTAATATATTTGATATATATATCAAATATATCACATTAGTCAAATTCATTACTTACACTAAGCTATTTCATTGCGTAAACTTATTCTTGCTGGTAAAAAAAATAACGAAGTTATCATCGTATTCTCTTGGGGAATGAACAAATCTGGCCATACAGATACCTCGAAAATAACTGCAACAGTTTCACGATACATGCATTCAATAAAACATTTTAAAGATAGCGTATAGTCATTACAATATTTAATTGTAATGTAGCATTTATTAAATATAGCATTATAAGGAAAGCAAAGAAATCATTCCTTTCAAGAAATGTAATAGTTCAAAAGTAATATTTGCAATCAATTTGTGCATGGCATAAGTTTGGTTCGCGACAATCGTTATGAAGGACATACTCATGCACGTGAACAGTGTGAAGAAGATTTGTTTTTGAAAAAGAAAATAATGCAATTCATATTAAAATCCTTTTAATCAGCGGAAGTAACATATATATTTGCATTTTTGGCTTAAAAATAAATATGATTTTTTTATAAACAAACTCCGGGCTTCTTTAATTTTAAAATTTTTTATTTAAGTACTCTATAAGTGCTGCCTCCATCAGCTCTCGTTTGCTCCCAACTAGCGGCAGCCATCAGAACGACCCAAAAGCAAGTGAAGGGAAGCTGGTGCACTAAATGTGTGCGAAGGAAAGCATTATAGAAGATAGAGAAGATTCCAACCCCAGAAGGTTTGGGGGAGGAGGCAACTCGTGGACTGAATCTACCAGCGTCTGCAAATCCCAATTCTAGATAACTAGAGATCAGTAGGAACAGAAAGGGGTATGAATACTTCGGTGAGATAGCAAAGTGAAAGCAATTTTTTTTAATTTTTTATTTAAGTACTCTATAAGTGCTGCCTCCATCAGGGGGAACTCGTCCTGATCCATTCCTTGAAAACCACGGGTCAGCAAGATTCCACGCCGTAATCAGGTTGCTGGTGAGCACATATTATGTGCTCACCAGCAACCTGATCAACTGTGTCCACTCAGTTATATCTGACATTGTTCCTCAATCCCATCTGACCGCACGCTGTACCTGGTATAATAGCGAACTAATACATAAAATTAAATCCAAAGAATTCCATAGAATTCCATTAAATCCCTAGAAACAAGTATAAGCAATCGGGTGACAGTCAATACTATGAAATATTCAGCTAACTCCGCAAAGAAGTGAAAACGATCATATTAAACTCTTACAATATGTATACAGAGTCAGTTCAGGATAGTCTGCTTACTCACAGAGATATCAAACCATTCTGGAATTACATGAAGCATAAGAATATAACCAGTAGAAAGTTACAACTCCATAACGCAGATGGAATTCTGTTATCGGACGAATTCAGTATTGCTCAAGAGTTTGCCAAACATTTTTCCAGAATTCGAACAAATGATACATTGAGATCTGCCACATTTCCTGACTTCACACCTGTTAAAAATGATATCCTCATTAACCTCTTTATCACTGATGAAGATTTAAATTCGGCATTAAAAAGCATGAGAAATGACTATACTAGAGGCCCAGATGACATTCCAGGCTTATTTTGGAAAATGACTGTCACTACCTTAAAACCCCTCATACTGCGGATCTTCAACTTGTCTCTCAGGCTGGGGATGTATCCTAAGCACTTTAAGCAGGTCAATATAGTTCCTATTTTCAAAAAAAAAAAAAAGATGATAAAAATCATGTAACTGATTACAGACCCATAACCTTGCAAAACAGCTTGGCTAAACTCTTCGACACAGCAGTATACAAACATCTCTTCGAATTCTTCAGGCCTTTTGTTGATCAGAATCAACATGGTTTCTGCAGTGGCAAGTCAGTAGTCACAAATTTACTTCCTTTCTGGCAATACACCTCTGAAGCTCTTGATAACCACATTCAAGTTGATGCAGTCTACACAGACATATCTAAGGCATTTGATAAAGTCCCGCACCAACAACTTCTGGAAAAACTTAAGCTGTATGGTATCCGTGAGCTTTTGCTGTCATGGCTAAGCAGCTATATTACACATCGTCCCTTGAGCGTTATCATCAATCAAGTGAACTCAGACTGTTTTATACCACTAAGTGGAGTACCACAAGGCTCCCCCTTAGGTCCTCTTCTCTTCATTGTTTTCGTAAATGATCTTCCGTCTTTCATCTACACCTCCAATGTTCAAGTTGCTCTCTATGCAGATGATCTTAAGATCTACTCAGCAGTGAAGGAGATTACCGATTCTCAACAGCTTCAATGTGCTCTCAATAAATTCTCTCTGTGGCTATCTCTGAATGGCTTGTCTGCTAACTACTCGAGGTGCAAAGTAATCTCTTTCTCATCCGGCAGATCTCCACAACTAATAAATACGGAGTACAGTATTAACTCTGTGATCATCGAAAGGTGTGATCAAGTTAATGACTTGGGGATTCTCTTCTCCAGCAGTGCTAAATTCGATGCTCATGTCCTTAAAATCACCAGCAAAGCATTCAAAACACTGGAATTCATCAAACGAACACATACAAGTTCAAAAACTACAGATATGCGGTATCATTAATAAAACTATTGTTCTGCCAATCCTTGAATCCAGTTCACCCATCTGGAATCCTCACACAAAGACTTTAACTAACAAAATTGAAGCAGTCCAAAAACTTTTTTTGTCCGTTACCTAACGTACCGCAATCCTCTATTCTATCATTCAGTGTATTATGAATCGCTGTGTGATTACTTCATCTGAGGCCTCTGTGCACCAGAAGAGTTACTGTTGACATCACCCTTCTAGCCAAAGTAATCACTGGAACTTATGAAGCATCTGATATCCTTAGCAAAATCAACTCCAATGCTCTTTGTAGACAGGTCAGGAACCTTACACCGTTTTGCCTTGACTCTGCCACCACGGACTTTATGACTCTCTCATTGACTTCTTTGACAACTTCCAATCACTGATGAATTCCATCCACAAGTCTGCCTCTTCTCTTAAACTGCAAAGTGACTAGATTTGATCTAATTATTGTAGTTTATTAGTATTATGTGTTTTATTATTTTTCTACTCTCTAACTGATTAATTATTACTTGTTTTACAGGTAACTTAACTTAATGCAATCCTCTTTTGTACATATGATTTTAATGTTTGAATCTATATCAATCTTCCTGTTGGATTTCATATTATTGTTATTATATTTATTGTTCTGATCTCAGATACACTGTTAATGGTTACCTGTTGTGTATCTTGTTATTAATAAAAATAAAAAAAAATAAAAAATAAAATATTAGCATCATTCACCCCTAGCGAGCTCGGGTTCACTAAACCTGGGAAGTTATCCCCGTTACGATTCCACCACTGGGGCATCCTAGGGGTAGAAAATAAACTGTGGAATGGAGTTCACAGTCTTAAGGATATAGTCATACCTGTGAGAGATATGATGGCACAGACATTACTCGATTAACGGTCTCTGCCATCATGCTGGTGCTCTCTGAATAGTAAAGACTTCCTTGTAAATGGTAATAAAGTGGCGGAAGCAATCCGGTTGGAACCAGTGTATACGTATATCTCAGTGACTATTCCTTTAATAGAAGAATCCCATCTCTCCTGATACTTCTGGTGGAGGATATTCCAGAGTGTGGCCTTTCCTGTTTTGGATTGCGACAGTCGTTATGAGTGTGGTGTGCTGAAAGACAGCAGGAATGTTTCTACATTAGCCTGAGCCAGGTTTCCTGAAGATAGCCTAATAAAAAAAAACTGCTATATTAAGGAATCTCAAAGAATTACATCTTCTACCCATGTGGACTATGTTTATAATGTGTATGTATTCTTGTTCGATTTGCTTGTTTGCTAGACAAAAAAAACCGAATTACTGGCCTTGTCTGACATCTACTAATTCAGCTTCTAAGTGAAAAAAGCTCATAACAGTTCTTCGCATCATTCACAGGATTCACATCCAGAGATTTTCTACCCGGTATAGGGAGGAGGGTGATTATAACCACTGTGATTCCCTCGAAGACTGACGATAACCTAGACGTCGGGGGGAAAATTAACTATTACAACCCAAACACTATGCCACTATGCTATGGCATGGGCCATAGCATAGTGGCATAGTGTTTGGGTTGCGGGACGCCAGAGGTGGTTTCCCACAACTGCGCCTTATTATTATTATTGCTTTTATATTATTTCTCCCTGATTGGGGTTTCCACCTCGTGACGGATATTGCTACCACGTACACAGGGTGGTTGTTGTTGTTGTTATTTCTGGTGTTACTGTTGGTTGAGGAACTCTGACTATCCTACAGGTGTTTAGTATTGCGATTTTCTGGAGTTCCTTGTAGGTGTTCGCTGGGAGACCTATTGCTGCTATGGTCTTTGGCACCATACCTGTAGTTGATATGATGATCGGGATGGTCTTTACTTGTTCCATATGCCACATCTCTTTGACTCCTGTTTTAGGTTCGTGTACTTCCTGATTTTTTCCCCATTGGTTTGCTGCCGGTTGCCAGTGTTGGGTACCGCTATGTCAATCAGATAGGTAGTCTTTTCCTTCTTATCCACAAGGGTTAGATCCGGTCTGTTGTGCGGGATTATCCTATCCGTTATTATAGCGAGGTACCAGTACAGCTTGTGGGTTGGGGTCTCTAGTACTGCCTGTGGTTCATACTTGTATTATTATTATTATTATGATTATTATTATTATTATTATTATTATTATTATTATCAGCTTAGTCATCAAACACCACTGTATTGAAAATATCTAAGATGGTGGCTACATCCAAAATAACAAATTATTAACATAGAATAAAATATCGGAAAATACAAAAGTAAATAACAAAAAAAAATTACATAGATACAGTCATTAGCACAATGAATTGAGTCTCATAGTAATTCTGTTGAACGGTATTCGTCACTCCTTTTACAATATTTTGAAGATGCTATTTAGTGTTCTATACAGATTAGAGTTCACAGGCGCTAAAAATCTCTTGTTATGATAACTCTTCATTCCTGAATATATTTCTTCATTAAATTTGTAGTTTGGTATACATTTCCGCTGTAATGAGCTTCCTATAGATTTTGTCACGGCAGAATCTGTTTGGGTCGGTTTGAAGTCCCTAAAGAGCTCCAGAGTATTAGCGGGAAACAGTCGCCTTAATCCCTCCGTGTTATGAAGGGAGCTACGAGGACTATGAAATAGTCGAGCCTGGCACCAGGGCGAGGCCTGATCACCAGGTTTTCGATTTGAGGAGCATCCAAAACTCCCAGTCAGACGTTGTGCCATAGTGGAGATATTACGTAAGGAGACCATCTGAATACACAAGTTTGCATATAGTATGGCTTAAGATATGGTAAAGGGCTTCCCGGCAATCCTATTCAACCACCGGAACGCCCAGTATTCCAGGCTGAAAAGCTTCTTAATATTGGTATTAGGGCAGAGGACCAAATAATTGAGGCAGAGAGGGATAGGGAACAACAGATCTTTGGATGTACTGTGTCACTAGTTGCTGGTTTCAAATCCCAGTTATCTTGCCTGTCTTACAGGCCAGATCGCAGCTAAAGTTTTTATTCTGGTGTTCTGAAAATGCCTTTTAACGGCGAGGCCCTCGTCCCACGTCACTCCTGGGTCAGTGTATGAGCTGACTTTAGCATTACATTAGGCCTATGGTGCAAGAAAGCAAGCTTATACAGCATCAAATTCTCCCCAGTAACTGGGTTTTTTTCGTCCAGCAAAACAGGCAAATCGACCATAGAACATACGCAATTTACAGACACAAATACGGGTTAATGTATTTAATTACGGGCAACCCTAAAATAATAATATTAATAATAATATACAGCATCAAACAAACAAAAAAAAACACTACCCATTTCACCCATCCATTCGCTCCAAATGTTTGTCTAGTTTTGCCTTGAATTTATTTAAGCTGTCAACTTCTACAACGACAGATGGAAGTTTGTTCCAACAATCACCCACCCGCTGGCACAAGTTACGACTTTCTTAACCTGTGCTCTATTTATAGATAACTCAGTTTGATTCTTAATCTTCTTATTAGTTATTGTCAGTTGTGCTGACTTCTCATAGTTTAGCCATAAACCTATTTTAACTAAATATAAATGCAGTTCATAAAGCTTTTGTATTGGCGTGGATATGGACGTCGGTCATAAGGGCTCCTTCGTTTGACACAACAAAATATTTTAAATCGTCTGTGTAAGAGATAAAATTCTGATTCTGCGCTATAAATGGTTCCAAGGTTGCAGAGAGCAAGAACGCTGATAAAACATATCCCTGTGGTATGCCCCAAGTGAGGGTATATTCTGCACGAAACTCTTGATGTTTTACAATTAGGTACGATTCAAAATAGTTTTGATAATTTGTAATAGTTTGCATTCAATGCGGAAATAAACTTTAATATATTTTCGAGTGCGGGTAATGATACTTTATCAAAAGCTGCCTTTATGTCAAGAAATACGATATCAATTTTAGTCTTTTCATTTAAAGCTTGTTGCACTCTGAAGAGGGGCTCCAACGAATTAGTTGTAGTGGATCTTCTTTGTACTACGGTATGGAGGTAGAGAGGCCTGTGCGCAAAGCACTGTTGGGTTTAATGCAGACAAGATGGCTTTTTCAAAGAGTTTTAACAGAGAACAACTGATTGATATGGGCCGAATGTCTGAAGGGTCTTTAGGGTTCTTTTTTCGCACCGGCCTTACAAAGTAAGTAGTGATTCCATTTTCGGGGAGGAACTCTATCCGCACCGGCCTTACAAAGTAGTGATTCCATCTCCGGGGAGGAACTCAATCTTTCAGGATGTTTCGGAATATGTGTACCAACACATCCACAATATAAACACTGCATACTGTGGAACCCGTCGGGGCCACAATATAGGACCCGACGGGTTCCACAATATATGGAACCCGTCGGGGCCGATCGTAGATTTGTTAGGCAAGGAGTTAATAGCATTGATGAGATCTCTCTCTAGAAATAGTGACGTTGTATAAACCATTCCACAAACGCCACCTCTCGCTAAAATATGTTGTACCATATCCTCCGGTTGATATTCTTGCCCATTCCTAGCTTTACCTTCAACTGGCAACCTTTCACAGCACTCCTTAGCCCAGTGTTTGAATGTGGGTTTTCCATTTAAAATTTAGTAGCCTTTTTTGCTTACGATTCTTTTTCAATGTCGAAGTTTTCTAATAACCTTTTCGTTGCGTGTCGTTTCTTTTTCAAGAAAACGGCTGTTTTTACGTTATAGTCCATGAGATATTCATTGAATCCTGAATTTTTCCATTTCCTATAAGTCTTATGCTTGGCCACGACGCCTGTTTTAAATAGTCGTTGACCCATGGTTTAGTTTTGTCGATGATTTTTACCTCTTTCGAAGCACCCAGCTCAGTAATAAATAAGAGCTCTTTCTCAACCAAGTTGGTAGCTTCTTTCACTGGTTTATTGTATAAAGCAGTCCAGTACTCAGATGTTTTAAAATAATCTCAGGTATATTTTCTTGGTTTCGCAAGTTTGCTCATCGATGCGTTGCTCACCTGCAGTATGGGACAGGGAAATTCCACAACGAATTGGGTTGTGATCCAACTGTAGTAATAGTAAAGGCATGTGATGTAAGAAACAAGCTTATATAGCATCACCCAAAAAAAAAAAAAAAAAAAAAAAAAACATTTCGCACATTTGTTCTCTCTAAAAGTTTGTCCAGTTTCTCCTTGAATTTATTTAAGCTATCGACTTCCACAACGACAGACGGAAGTTTGGCTGGTTGCAAATTTAAAGGCAAATTTCCGCACATTTATTCTACAGCGGTCTTTCATCAATTTTAATTTATGCCCTAATCTGAGCAAGAGGAAGAATCCCATCAGAATTGAGCCTGCTCAACCCATTCAAGGCTTTATACACCTCAATCACATCACCTACTAGAACTTAAGCCTTTCTTGGTAAGAGAACCCCTTTGTATAATTTGGACAATAGAGGGAAACATGATTACTCGTCTCTGTTTCCCCACACTCATACAAGTCAGAGGGGACTAAGCCAAACCGGTTCAGCCTGGACCTCAATTTATGTCCCATGAGAAGGAAACACGCACTCATACTAAATTGTAGCCAAGGCTGCAATTTAAAATTTACTGTTGAGATGGAGGGCAGAAACACAAACGTCTTCCTGTCTTTATCAGAACAAATCCATCTGTCTTGCCAAATGTTCATAAGTTCATTATGTATTCTCCACCTCTCAGTAGCCATCTGATGAAAATTGAATGTGCCTCCCCCACCAGACACAACCGGATGCCCAAAACCTCAGTGGAAAGACTTCTTTGCAGACAATATTTCAACCCTGCTCTTATTACCAGCAGGTTATCAAGAAATTTTCCCGAAATGACCTGCAAGGTATCGGTAGCCAAAGGCCGCCGTAGCCTAGTGGTCAGGCACGTGGGTGCATAAGTACACGTGCCTTGAGTGACCAGGGTTCAAGCCCATGACTGCTGAATACGGTGCTGGTTCTTGTATTCTGTCTATCTTGTGAACTCCTCTGACCGTTTGGTCGTCCCGGAGTAAGTACAGGGTGTTTCAGTTAAACGTTTCAGAACTTCTAAGAGGGGTAGGGTACATCCTGACAACTCGAAATCATATAGCAATGTGGGGTCGGAAATGCTTTCTTGAAGTGGTGTTGTACACAGAAGCACCATAAAGAAAAGAGACCGTAAGTGAGAAATCGTTTTAATAATACATGAAAAGAAGCAAAAGGTACATGGATTAAAGTAAGTGTTCGAAGTTTCTTCCACGGGCTACAATGCACGCCTCACATCTCCGACGCATGGACATCCGAACATTCTGGAATACTCCAGGCGAATTTCGAATTTCTTCGGCAGCTACTGCGATTCTTGCAACCAGCTCCTCAGCATTGTCAACAGGGGTGTCATAAACTAGCGATTTCATATGACCCCAGAAATAAAAATCAAGACATGATAGGTCGGGTGACCGAGCAGGCCAACGTACGGGACCACCACGTCCCGTGCGTTGGCCTGCGAGATCACCTCATCGGACCTTACCTGTTACCGTGTCGACTAACCGGACCTATCTACTTGATCTTTCTGCAGCAAGTATTGCCACAACTTTTGAGAGATGAACAGATTTCTGCATCGACGCAACAGACAATGTGGTTCCAACACGATGGAGCCCCTGCCCATTATAGCGGAGATGTTCGTAACTACCTGGATGTCACATTTGGTCAACAGTGGATCGGACGTGGTGGTCCCGTGCGTTGGCCTGCTCGGTCACCCGACCTATCATGTCTTGATTTTTATTTCTGGGGTCATATGAAATCGCTAGTTTATGACACCCCTGTTGACAATGCTGAGGAGCTGGTTGCAAGAATCGCAGTAGCTGCCGAAGAAATTCGAAATTCGCCTGGAGTATTCCAGAATGTTCGGATGTCCATGCGTCGGAGATGTGAGGCGTGCATTGTAGCCCGTGGAAGAAACTTCGAACACTTACTTTAATCCATGTTCCTTTTGTTTCTTTTCATGTATTATTAAAACGATTTCTCACTTACGGTCTCGCTTCTTTATGGTGCTTCTGTGTACAACACCGCTTCAGGAAAGCATTTCCGACCCCACATTGCTATATGATTTCGAGTTGTCAGGATGTACCCTACCCCTCTTAGAAGTTCTGAAACGTTTAACTGAAACACCCTGTATAAACAGAAAATTTATTTTTATTTAAATTTACGGCAGGCCCTGGCCTGATCACCCTCATTCTAATGCAAGGTTCAGAGGCATACCTTAGAATGGGAACAAAACACATTCATACAGTATATTTAAGGCGCGACTTTTTATGCCCCATTTAACTCTAACAACTCTTCAGGGTTTGGCATATAATGGTTTAACTTTTGTTATCAAATATTTACGTGTTCTGTCATAAAGAGACGCTCCTCCAATTGCAACCCCAGATACCTGACACTAGAAACATTCCTCAAAGAGACACCTCTACTCCTAATGACGGGTGGCCTAGTATGCTTAGCCTACCCCCTCAATAACAAAAATCACGGGTTCTTCCTTAGAAATAGCGAGTTTGTGAAAGGCACTCCGGCTTGCTTAAAACTGTACTACTTTGTCTTCAATCTCTTTTCTGCAGTCGCCCGACACAATTAAAACCAGATCATCAGTGTAGGTGACAGCCGTAGCGTCTTCCAAGTCATCCTCAAGAAACTCATCAAGAACCAGTGACCAAATATAGGGGACAACCTCGCTGGATATATATCATATGATATTTGCTCAAAATGTGAACTAACCAGAACAATGCGGTCCAAAAATAATCCTTCAAGGTGTTATATAAATTTCAGGGACATAGAGTGGCTCTAGTCCTGCAGAGGATACTTCCTCAACACAGGGTATCGAACGCGCCCTTAAAGTCCACGAACAAACCAAAGACATATCGCCCAGAGTTATTACGGACAGTGTCCATAAATTGTCGTTTGACATCTTCAGTCGATCTGCCCTTTTTTGTTATCAAATATAATCATCAATTAAAAATAAATCTGACAAGATCTGCAGACAGACCAAGACCAGGTTGTCATTTCATCCACTCCCACCTTATGAACACTATACATAACATCGCGAACAATAACGTTATCAGTAACAATTTTATATATTGTACTCGAGGGATCTGCATTACCAGCCAACTCCACAAAGTAATGCCAAGCAGATTCTTTACATTTCTTAATTTCCCTGGAAAGAAATTGATCACAGATAAAAGATATTTGAATCTATCATTGAACTTTGCTATTAACGCTCCAGTGCCGCTCACAGCCGTTCGTAATCGTTTAAATCGATGTTTCAGAGGTCTATGTAGCGTACAAGCAGCTTGTGAGTGAAGCCACGATATAATATTAGTAGGCATGCTTTTAGTGGTATTCTGGAAGGCAACTCGACCCGCAAGGCTCCTTGGCATTGCGGGTGAGTAATGAGCGGTGTCCAGTTGTTCATTCTTTACAAATTGACACTAAAAATAGTTTAAACACAGTATACATAAATTTCCAGACAGTAGAGATCATACAAAAATTGTTTAGTGTGTAAACAATGCCAGGTTAGTAGCATCCTGAAATGTAGCACACACCCGAAAGCGCCCCAGCTTTGTGTTGTGCGGTTTGTTCATTACAAACTACAGTCGAACTTGGTTATAACGAGCACGGAAATAACGAAATCACGGAAATAACGAAATCACGGCTGTAACGAGCAAAAAGCCATAATGATTTTAATTGACGAATACTCCCATCAATCGCTCACTGTTATAACGAGCGTACTACGTGGATATACCGTACAAAATTTGGTAACAATGCAAACATTCGTAATTGCTCGGATAGTCGAAAAATCCCAAAACCCAATTCTTGGAATAGACAAAAATGAAAAAGGGCGACTTAGCTTTAATGACCACCCGCACCGCATCGGATTAGCAGCCGGTTTTTGACCTTGTTCTTTCGGGGCAAGGTCAAAAACCGGTATGGGGTCAATACAATAGCGCATTGGTATTCCGCTTGTCGCATTACCCTATTTACAGATTGTCCTGTATTCACTGTTCACTGAACCATAAATTTCTTTCGGGAATTCTAAGGACTTTGTATACGGTAAAGTGATCATTTTATTTAAAATATCACTTTGCGAAAGTGAACTTTTGGACTACGAAAGTGTCCCTCGATTCGCGAAAAAGTCGAAATTATTCGTGAATTAGAACGAGGTGCAAAAAAAAAGGTTGAAATGTGTAAAACGTTGTTTGTCTTCAACAGTAATTGCCAGTGTTGAAGAATAAACATGTTTACATATAGGCACTGGAAAAAGAACGTAACCGAAATAATAAAATTTAGAAAGTGCGAGGTTACAAACGCCGATTAAGCATTGCTTCAATGGTTCCCTACACAAAGAAGCGCTGGATTTTCATTAGAGGGTCCGATCTTGAAGGCCCAAGCGGAAAAATTTGCTAAACAATTTGGACGCAACGATTTTGTAAGTAACAACGATTGGCTAGATCGATTTAAAAACCAGATACAAGCACATTAATACAAATAATATTAAGTATATACTAATATTATTTTTCTCTCTAATATTTCTTTTGTTTCTCGAATCTATCTTTTTATCAAGTTATTGAGAATTCAAAAAAATAGGAGGTAGAATTAACTCATCACTGATATAGTGAGTAACGGTTATAACTTGCAAATTTTGTCGGTCTGTTGATGCTCGTTATAACCAAGTTCGGCTAGTTTAAACACAGTATTGTAAATAATTCAACTATAGAAATCATACAAAAATTTAATAAAGAAAATAATAATTTACAATTGGCTCAATTGGCCTTGAATGCAGTACTTTCTGTACTTTCGCAGCATTCATTGATCAATGAATGCTGCGAAAGTACAGAAAAAAAAAACTATATCCCTGCAGCTGATTTGTTGAGTCTTGAATTGTAAGTTCGAGTTCTTCAATCAATGCGAAAGGACGGCATTTTTTCATAAAATCAATTAAATAATCTGATTCGCTTAAGGTACGCCATCGTACCCCATTTTAACACACACTTGACCTTTGGGTTGCCAGGCAGGCACTTTACCCACCCGGCTAGCCCGGTCGGCACACATGTCTGTGTGCCACACAACACTTCCAAATGGTTGCTGTTGCTGCTTGCACGAGAAATTAGCGTAGAAATGCCGTCGATGTCATCTTCAACAACTTTACCTTCAAGCGAAAAACGAACAACATCATTGCTTACTGCTACTTGACAAGAGCCACCAAGAATGAAGTCTTCTTTTCGACCATCATGAATACGGCATTTCAGTGTAGTCAGGTGCAACTTCATTACGTCCCAGACATCAGCAGATAAAGAAATAACCTCACGATGCAATTCTATTGAGTTCTTTGGATCAAATTCACTAAGCGAAATGCGGAATCGAACTCCTCTTGACAACATAAATTGCGAACTTACACGAGCTGTAGAGAAAACAAAATCAAGTCAGTCAGTATATATAAAAGAGATCGGATAGGATATTGATTGTGTAGGTCACCCAGAAAATTATATATACTTTCTCCTGGAAAACGACCAATCAAAACACTGCAAACATCCAATCAGATGGGAATAAAATGTAGTTGGTGTCTCTCAGACAATTAAAAACCAATGTGGAAATGAACTTGCCTGGGCTTGTTAATCTAAAAAGCATCTTTTTCCAACCCCTTCTGTAATTACGGTCATATCCGGTAGATAGCAACATCTAGTGGATTGCTAGCAATACTGGAAGAAATGCAGCAAAACTGCAGCATCAGATCAGGTTTATGAATTGTTAATCGAGGAAAAATACTGCTAATAACTCAAGTAAACAGTTTGACCTGTGTTTAAAAACATGGTGAGGGGTCCCATATCGGAGATAATGACTTCTTATCAAATCTTCAAGACTTTTTGTCATCGTCATAAGACCAGCAGAATAACAAAATACTTTAAAAAGATAGCAGTAGATACGGTCATCGACCGTATCTCCTGTCCCATTACGTCACTTGACTGGTTGAACCACTTTGTTCAATTAAGATAAGAACAACGCTTGGTCCGGCAACATATAGTCATTCTGCATCCTGGATTTTTGATTGTCTGCCATTGTCTACTGATAAGCCTCCCCAGCACCTCCCAAACGTGGCAGCACCAGGAGGAGGCCCGTGTATATAGCTAGATTTTAACTTAATATACTGTGAACTAATGATTACTTCTGTATTTCCAAAACAGATAATGCATTTTGTCTTACATGCCTTGAGAAATAAATTTGAAGACGTTTAATGTCAAAAGACATTATAAAACACGGCACAGAGACTATTTTTTATTGCAAGGAGATGCACTTGCGAACAAAATAAATCCTTTAAAAAGAACAATCTGTTCACAAAAAAGTTCCTTTAAAAACATGAAAGAAGAAACCAAATCAATACCAATATCAGCACATCGTCGGTTTACGCTATGACATCAGCCTCGACATACGTAGTTTTGTTTTATAAACTCATCAAGTACGATACACCAGGCCCGAGGATCGATCACCGAGCCCCGGGGACAACCTCTAACAACATTTCTTTCAATTTTTGTATATGCTGTTCTGACAACAACCTTTCATTCACAAAAATACTGCTTAAATACTGAAAACATTTTATATATTCCTGAGTGTCTGACATTTTATATATTCAGTCCCTCGTATTCCTGAGTGTTCAGCGTCTTCTGTAGATTTTCCTTTTCTATAACCATGTTGGTTTTCAGAAGACATATTTTTCTCGATATACATAACCATGACTCTGCTAATACATAGCCGTTCATACGTTTTTGCTATTACCGATAACAAAGCAATTGGACGGTATGCTCCAGGCACACTCGCCATTTTATTTGGACTCTTTATAATCAATCTTAACAGCGCCGTCCTCCAGACCAGGTAAAAGGAACCACGTTCCAAACATTTATTAAACATATCTATCGATACAATTGGCCTTAACTGAAAGGTTCTCTTCAAGGCCCGGCGATTGGTCGTCCTTGGCCCCTGCAATCTCTTCTGAGACTTCATTGTACAGAAATAGTTGTTCTACATTCCAAGCATACGAAGCATTGCCGGCGAAGATATTCCGCTGTACCTCAGAGTACTCAATTTCTAACTCCGGAAACAGCTCGTCCAGAAGCATCCTAGTGGATTCATGGTAGTTTAAAGTATTTATATTTCTACCACTCACAGTATATTTCTACCACTCACATTAACTTTATCATGATAGATATTACAGTCCATTTCAATTCTTTGAATATGAGTTTGCAAGAGAAAGGAAAATTTGATATCAGAAAATTTGATATCAGTAATCAATATCAAATGGTAAAAATGTCTCAATAACTTCAATAAAAAAAATCAATGAGGCCCTCAACCTTTTACAGGAAGAATTTTCGAAACGATTCAAGGATTTTCATGACCACCAAATGGAAATCCAGTTATTCCAAAACCACTTCAACGTATCCCCAGAAGAAATTTCTGGAATTTTATCAGTTGGAAAAATTGACTTGTAAGCCCACGGTACATTGAAAACTATGAATTCACCTTTAGAATTTTATCGAAGTCTTCCTGATGAATATAAGTTTTAAAAAAATGCTGCAGGTATATTCTCAATTTTTGGCAGTATATCAAACATTTTCAAAAATAAAATTAATGAAATCCAAGCTTAGGTTAAGATAACCGATGAACATATGCGTAAAATTTTTCGATTTCTATAACTAACATGGAAGTAGATATTGTTAAGCTTGCCAAGAAGATTCAATCTCAACTATCTCATTAAGGTCTGTAACTTTATATTTCTTGTATTTTTACTTTTAATAACATTAAAAAAATAATCCATTTACTAAAATTAATCCATATGGATTTATATATGTTCACAATTTCAATATATGGCCATCTAATAAATTTGGCTCTTCGATATGGTCTTGTCATGCTAAATTGTTGGAGACCACAAAAACAATTTATATTCATTTTTGTTAAAAGTTAATGATGTTTTCTAATAAATAAAACAAAAGTTTGTTATTTATTAAAAATGAATTATGCATTATTTATTAAAAGTTAATTTGAACACAGATGTATAATGATAAGCAATGAAACATTTAGTGTTAAGTAACCAGTTACAGTGAATTTCGTTTTTTCGAATTATTGAAACTGACTACAGGTATACACTGACCTCAGCAAAGCGGATGATTTCTTCTACTACGGTGGTGTCCTCTATAAACAGGTTTTACACACACACACACGGATGCACACAAACGAAAGTCAGTTAACAAATGATAAAGAAAGGTTTAAATATTTAAAATATAAGAACTCAATTCATAAGGAATTATGAATTAAGTTCTTATATACAACTTTGGGGAAAATAGTATATCTTCCGTTTGTCTTTTTAAAATTAGAAGAAAAAGGGATGACTTTTTAATCTAAAAATTTAATTTTTCAGATTATAATACATTAGTATAGTGGAGGAAAAAGTGTTGTTCCCCTTATTCCTTTGAATAAAAATCGGAAGCATCCTTTATATATCCCTGTCTGATTTATTAATGGCAAGATATGGAAGCCGGGGGTGGGAGCAGTATTCCACCTTATGCCGTTGTATTGAAATCGGAAACCCTGATTCACTTAGTTTGTCATATTTCCATTGAAATGATCTGTCTCATCCATTTTATGTCCCTTTTCGATTTTAATCCAAGAGTAAAAGAGGGGAAGGAGTATTTCTCCATATGCAGTTGTATTAAAACCGGAAACTGTAATGCACAGTTGCTGCCGTATATCTTACAGTTATACAATTAGCTCATTACATAGTTAAAGTGGCTACACCCAGTAACTTAACGTAAGAGACATTGATACATCCCAGTTAAAGCAAGTATGTCAAAAAGAGTAATCCATTTATGATTTATAAGCTTTTCATCAAGCAGAAATAATCGTGCTTTCCATTAGATTTTTATGCATTTAAGATGAATAATGATGCATAACTATGATATAAATGAAATACCTATTCTTTTACTTACCCTATAGTAATCAGTGCTGTACACGTCTCGGGACATGCCGAAGTCGCCAATTTTTACAATTAGCTTATCACCAACTAAACAGTTGCGTGTAGCTAAATCTCTGTGGACGAAATGCTGAGAGGCCAAATAATCCATTCCCAAAGCAATCTGCACAGATATTGTCAGAAGTTCTGTAACGGTCAGTGGACTCTTTTTTTTTACTTCATTCGCTAATAGCATTACGTCTGGTCCACGTGCTCTATAGGTTAAACAGAATTTTTTTTAAACGGGATAGATATAGGTTAAACAGGAACAAATATCACATATTAGTGCAATTTAATCTAGTAATGTTTTTTTTTTTTTCATTGTTAGCTGGAGTATGTTTGTCGAATAAAAGTTTAAAACAACTTTAGTTTTCTACAAATGTTTTGTATATATTTAATTTTGAAATAGGACTACTCACACAGTTCTGTATATAATTAAATTACTAATGAGGTTAGCAACACTGAAAATTTTCTTCGAAGAATGAAATATCGTTTACTCAAGATAAAATGTTGATTTAATCACACAAATAGGCAAGAAAATATGGTTTATTTATTTTTCACAATTGGTTAAGGTAGTCTTGGAGAACAGGCAAACTAATCATAGAACATATATGCAATTTACAGACATCCCCCACGGCTTTGTAAACCACCGTAAATGGCACCGATTACGTGCGAGTAGTGTGGAAGAGATCGGAACATGACACCAACCCATAAATATCAGGGAGAAAGAGAAACTACTATGAGTATCTGGGCCAGCCAATTTGTCTCCAAACAATTTGATCGAAAACAGCAGATTTACAAGAGATACTTTGAAGCACAGGAACCAAATTTGATGTGCAGTGGGCCACAGTTTTTTTCTAATGGACGAATGCCCCATACAGGCATAATGCTCCCAAATAAATGAAGATCGCGAAAGTTGCTCCAGCGGACCTACTTTCCGCAAGTCGGAGTGGCAGCTAAGAGCCGCCACTCAGCCCATTTCCCCAACTTATCTAGATCCAGTTGGAGTAGCATACTGTCTTTACTGTCGTTAACAACCCTGCCAACCTTTGTATTATCTGCAAACTTGGACATTAAACCTGATATACCTTCATCAATATCATTGATAAATATACAAAACAAAAATGGGCCCAACACCGAACCCTGGGAAACTCCACTAATAACATTTTGCCACGAAGAGCAGTGTCCATTGATTACCACTCTCTGTCGTCTCCCACTCAGCCAACCCTTTATCCATTGTAGTAACTTACTCTTAATGCCATACCTCTCCAATTTGTACAGCTGTCTTCCATGTGGAATAGTATCAAAAGCTTTCCTGAAATCCAAGTATATAATATCAAAATTATGTGGTGCAGCAACTCGAAACCCCTGCGGGCATAGCTTAACACCCGCCATAACAAAACTAAGGAACCGGTTTGCGCCAACTGTAAATAACAAAAATCGATTACAAGCATTCGATAAGGGATAACAAGTGCCCTGTTTATCTGAAAGCAAGAAGCACACAACAACAAAGAATCGACTATGGCCCCTCGTAATACATATAACTGAACAATCATGACATTTATGTGAAGAAAAAAAGTCCAGACGTTTGAACAGTGCAGTTCGAGCAGTGTGTTTTGCACAGACAACATTTAGTTACAAAAAAAAAAAAAATTAAAAACTTCATGGCGTTCTAGATTTGTGCATAAAAACTATAAACATTATAAAATCAAAATCTTTAAATGATCGTCTTTTTGCACTATTGTGTGATAGCAATGACAAAATATATAATAATTTGTTGTTTCACTCAGATGCGCGCTGACTGTCCAAAGGCAATTTTTTACAGAGATTAGTCGAAATTTTCGATACAGCTGTACAATTTCTCCTTCAAATTGATGAACTTATGGGAGTGCAATTATTAGATTTAAGAAAGGCATATATTTTACTTAGTAGATATGTTTTCCTCGATTTAACGATATCCAAAATAAGTTACAAGGAAAAGATATTAATCTTATTCAAGCGCGGACAATTAATTATTCTTGGGTTTCGTTCTAAAATTGATCTTTTTTTTTTATCCACACTAAACCAATCAGATTTTCGTTATTTTGAAAATTTAAGACAACTGTCTATTCTCGAAAAAGATAAAATTTCTGCTGACGATATACACCGATTATTATATACCGATTATTTGAAAAAATTGAAAGAAGATACAAATGTTCGTTCGCTTTAAAGATCTCGAACACTTCGATGTACCATCGTGGATTGTTGAGCCATTTGAATGTGACATAACCGGAATAGATATTTCTTTACAAGAAGGATTAATTGAAATTAGGGAAGATCTCGAATTAAAAGTTTTGTTCAAAACAAATGGATATGCAAAATTTTGGAATTCAAAAAATATGCGACAAAAATGCCCAGGATTAAAACATATATTTGAACCCTTATTTCCGAGTTCTTATTTAGTGGAGGCAGGTTTTAGCCACTTGAGTAATTTATTAAGAAAAAGTAGAAGTAGATTAAATATATCAGAACGCGGAGATTTACGAATAATATTAAGTAATTTTGAACCAAACATTTCAAACATTGTATCTAAACGTCAAGCCCAACCATCTCATTAATATTATTTTCTTTTATTTTTATATACTTTTTGTACTATTGTTCATAAATATTTTTTACGTTTCCTTTTTACTATTATTGACTTCATACTTGTATGTAATATTATTTTGTTCAATAAATTATTATTGGAACATTTGGTTATTTCAATCAGTCGAACAAAATTTTATTACAGCTAATATAATATACCACTGATTAAAAAATCCAAACACTTATCATAATTATCTTGAAATTTTTAACAATATGTGTTTTGGGTGCTATACAGAGGGAAATGCCCACTCTAAGAATCCTGTTTGTTTCCGTTGAAGATAATTAGGCATTAAAAAAAGTCAAAAATTTTGTGTTGAAGACTAAAAAAAAAATTTTAAATTCTACTCGTACATAGATTCTAAATTTAAATAACTAAAATCTAAATTTAACACTGTTTATATAGTATACACATATCGTTTTAGAGTTATAGTAATAATTAAGTTTTAAAGGGGGGTCGATGGAAATTTTTTTTTCTTGTAAGGGGTCGATGCTTGAAAAAGGTTGGGAACCCCTGGTTTAGGTGAAGGTAGGGGGAAGGGGGATAAAGCCACAAATGCAGATGCGCCTGTGTGAGTGCCATCGGCCACCGCTCTGAATTGTGATCGCGCACTCAGGAGAGTGCCTGCATTGATCCTACCCCGGTCTAGGGTTTGGTTGGCGGAAGTATGATGCTTCGCAAATCCTGCACTTAGATTAAGTGCTAGCACGATCCAACCCCGTTGGTTTTTTTTTTTATAATTCGAATTTACAGAATTAAGCCTTAATTGTTCTATATTTCAAGTTTAATCGTGTAGTATTAACTTTTTGCAATACAGTGCACTCTAGGTCACGAATGATAGCATTACACGAATAAAAATGATAGCATTACACGAATGGTAATTCGTGTAATGCTATCATTTTTATGAATTCCGATTGTAATTGGAGCTACTGTTTCTATAATCGTCTTTTCGCCTTATCGCGGATTACGCATGTGCAGTGAAAACATCTCGATTTGTTTTTGAACTCCGACCAGTTGCGTATCCAGTTGCTCTGATTTTAAATTGGTTAAAATTGAATTTGAATTAGCTAAAAGATGAAGGAAGCCTGCTTCCTTTTTATCTTTTAGCCAATTGTAATACAAATACTAATATTGTAAACAACTCTGCTATTTTACTTCTGTTGCTTCTTATTCGTATGGTTGTCCGTGTCGTTAGTTCTGAAAGTAAGTCTTGTATCTCTACTATAATCTGACTTTTTTACAGTAGAGCATTAACTTTTTTCTAATTCTAAATTTTAATAGTTTCTTTATTTGTATTTAATGGTTTGTATAGATTTTCAGAAACATTATGACAGTTTTGAAGAAACAGTGGACAGCCGTATTAAAGTATTTTATATTGCTTCAGTTTAATGTTTTCTTTCTGTCCAAGTAAACCTTTTTAAACAGACTTTATATGTACTCTGCATTAATAAACAACGCTGAACAGCTGCATCGTTGTTCCATCGATCAATCTTACCAATCAGGTATTGGTAAGATTGATCGATATCACAAACCCATATAAACATATGGGTTTGTGCTATAGCATCATGTTTATACGTAACGAACTGCTAAGTAGTTACAAAATTGGCATCATTTAAGTATATCTCATATTGTGAATGACTTCACAAAGAGTTGCCATGGTATTGCATTACCTCGAATAAGTAACGCTTCTCTGATAGAGAAGACTACTGTTACTTATTCTCGGTAGATACCACCACCTAGACAGTTTCTTATTCCATACCAGTTTGCAAACTGGTATGGAATAAGAAACTGCGTTATCCACATACTATCCCTATTAGACTTAGGAAAGAAAAAAGGTTTAGGAAAATGATAGTAGGGATTTATGAGTGGTTAGTTAGTTCAGTGATTGTGACGAGTAACTGTCCCATTCTAGTTGGCTACTTTTAAACATGATGCTGTAGCACAAATCTATACGTCAGTTAACTTCTTCGTAACTTGAGGTTATTCCCTAAACAAATTATGTATTGTTATAAATTAAATTTTTATCCCAATTTATCACTATAAGCATAGCACGCTGATATATTACATTTATAATATATGAATATTTAAAAATAATTTATAAATTTGTGATATATAATATATTTTATAATAGAATATTGGTAAGAGGGTGCTAATCGATGTCTATACGAAGAATGGCTTAGAAAGTGCAGAAAACAAAGCTTGTCAACTAGATATCTTGGGGGGGGGGGAGGCGGACCGATAGAGATGTATGAAACCCTGAAGGGAATCAGTAAAACAAAGGAGGGAAATATATTTTCACTGGCAAAAGAGAGAAGAATCATGGAACACAAATACAACGTTTTGGGGAGTAACAGAAAACTGATCTCATGAGATTTATCTTCGGCCAGCATGTGGTAGATCATTTAAACGAATTGACTGCAACGATGGTCAAGTTTGATAAAGTACAAAGTAGAATTAGATAGGCACTTTTTGGCGACGGGGTGGGAATGAATGATAAATTTTTTTTCCAGATGCAGAGAAAGTCTACCTCCTTTCATCTTTTAGCCAATTGTAATACTAATGCTAATATTGTTCATATCTAGGGAATTTATGAGCAAGCAACAACAACGTGTTTAGGAATTTATATATATATATTCTGTCTTAGGTGATCAGAACTGGAGAAATTCGTCAATACCTCACCTGAGAAAATTATTTAGATCACCATGCTCCATGTATTCAAATACCATCATCAGTGGATCACCATCGCTGGAGACTCCATAAAACTTGACGATGTTCTCGTGTTCCAACGTGGCAAGTAATTCTGCTTCTCTATTGAAATCTATCCGTGTGTCTTCTTGGTTCGTATCTTTGAGAGTTTTTATAGCCACTAGTGTTGTTGGTTCTTCAGGAGACATGTAATCCACCGTTCCAAGAAACACCCTTCCAAAGGCACCTTCTCCAAGTGTCTGAATGAAACTGATTTTCTCACGAGCGATGTGCCTGATTTCTGAAAGAAATGAAATAGGCGTTTCAAGTTCATGAAAATAACCGTATAATAATTCAAAAAGTTAGCTGCATTCCATAAATATTCGTAAAGAAATGAATTTTCCTATAGGATTTTCGAATTGTCTGTGATGCGAGGCAGCCATAGCCGAGCGGTCAAGGGCGAGGCTACAGAAGTATATAAGCTTTGATTAACCGTGTTTCAACTTCGCGTGTCTGCTAAATACGGTAATGTTTCTGTATTCTCTATAGTTTGTGAACTTCTCTCACCTTAGGTAGTTGTCCTCGAGTATAAACAGAAAATTAATTTATTACTTTATTTATCATTCGAACAATTGTTGGTCACAGTGAAAACGCTATGTGAAATTTAATATCCAACCTTACTCTAAGCTTATTAGCATTAGTAGAGGCATACAATACAAGAAAGCAAGCTTATGCAGCATCAGCTAAAAAAGAAAAGAAAAAACCCTCCCATTTCACCCCTCCATTCGTTCCAACTCAGCTTTAAATTTATTTAGGCTATTAGCTTCCACAACAAAAGATGGAAGCCGGTTCCACCAATCAACTACCCGCTGGCTAATTGCAGATTTCCGCCGCAAATCTATTCTACAACTATCTTTCCTCAATTTGAAACTATGTCCCCTCAGGTTCTTAGTTCTTCTTCTTATTATTATTCTTATTTCATAAGGCTGATTAAAATATCATAGCCTTGACAAATGCTACAAGAATTAATCTGATGTATAGAATGTAAATTTACAGCTAAAAACAAGAAATGGTATGTGCATTAGTTGTCTGTGACAAGTGCAAGTTACATCACTTTTCTCCTGTTTTGAAGGATCCAGTTCAGTTTGTGTTTCCACACGTGAGTAAATCACAACACAGGAATCGAACAGACCTACATCTCAGTTCAAGGAGGAGGTGGCACAGCTTTCCGCCTTGAGGTACAATTCTATACTTATTCCAAAATACAGCTATCTGAAATTATGTGATTTACCTGCCCAAACACTTCCAACAATGCAGCCACTCCTAGGACTTGGAACTGAGCTAAATAGGATTACCACTGAAAAGAAATAGCATCTATACAGATAGGATGTGGACATGTGTGGACATGTGTTTATGTGAGGGGCGGCTCCTAGAACGCCAGTTCAACTCCGCCTCGTATCTCTGTGAAGAACAGTATCACTACAAATGGGCCAGATATGTGTGTGACGGTGGTTTGTGTGTATTATGCGTGTGTTCTGTTGTTCTGTTCTGGCCGCTTGGCTACCCAGAAGCATCAGTCACCTGGACAGATGATTCTGGGTACTCGTCCACACCACGGGAAGGTGGGCCAGTTCCAGTAGATGGGAACCTATGGTCTCAGAGTATGAGACAAAAAAAAAAAAATTTTTTTTTTACTTCTCTGGGGCCCACTCCAGAGGGAAAAAAAAAAACAAAAATCCGAAAGGAAGAGAAAGAAATGAATAAAAATAATTAACTAAGATAACAAAAAAATGATAATAATAAAAAAAATAATTAAAATAAAGTAAATAAATAAATAAATAGAAAAAAAAAATAAAAATAAATATATATACTAAGTATATATATATTGGTTTTTAGCATATATACGCAAACATACATACATATATATATCAAAAAGTGAAAAGGGAAAAACCAAGGGGGGGGAAGAGAGAGATAAAGAAAAGAATAGATCTTCCAGTTGTGCAACCAATAAGAACGGCAGCATAAAAACACTTCGGTGCCTCCAGCCAGATGAATTTGATCAACCTCGTATCACTGGGATCATACTTTTCCTTAGTTCAAATACTTCTTTAGCAAATACCTGGAGCATCTGAAACTTACTACAGTCTCTTAAAAATATAGCTTCTTCTCCTGGAGCTATACTCTCAAGAATTTCACGTATCGCTGTCCTGGCATTGTCATATATTCGACAATCATATAGTATGTGCCGCCAGCCTTCCCTGGCCCCGCAAAAACAAAGGTCCGTGTTACTTAGTCCTAATGCATATAATTTCTCATTCATTGACCCGTGCCCTGTTAACAAAAATGACGACTGTAAACTAGGTGTAAACCAATTGCGAACCTTTTTATCATTCAGAAAAGTCACGTTCGGGATAAACAAGTTGGTTCCAGTAATTATGGTATCCCATCTTGTCTGCCATAAATCGATTATTTCATTCATACATCTTTTCTTTTCGCCTCTGCAGTCAGAGCGAATATTTATCTCTATACCAAAAAGTTCTGTAGGAATTTCCCTCTTAATACGGTAGCAAAAACCACGATACAACAAATGTAGATCCAAGGGTAGCGCTCCGGCCAACACCTGCAGCGCGGCAGTGGACACCGTTCTGCACACTCTAAGAATACCAAGGAGCATGATGCGCTGTATGGAATTTAGTTTAGCCCGAAACGTAGCTATTTTAACTCTATGGAACCAGATGGGATCGTGATGAAGAAATTAGGCATCCACATCGCCATATAAAAAACATCTAAGAATTATGCTGGAAGTAAGTAACTGAAACATTAAGTGACTATCATTTGAGACGCTCCAATTATTATAATTATTAAGGAACACTATATTTTGATTATACTGAGTGACCACTGAATTATGACCACCTACCTAATACTTCGTAGGTCCTCAATACATCAGCTATCCGCTTTGGCATTGATTCAACAAGACGTCGGAAGTGTTCAGGAGGTAAGGCCAACCAAGCTGTGTGTAACGCGGTCAGCTATGCAGGTATGGAGGTGATTGGTGTATCCAGGCGCCTGATATGCCTTTCCGTAGTGTCCCACAACTGCTCTATGGGATTGATATCGGGGTAAGTTCGGAGGCCAATCGATATGCTGGAAGCCAGAACTATGTTCCTCAAACCATTCCTGCACAACAAATGCCAAATGGCTCGTGCACTGTGTCGTCTTGGAAGACACCATTGCCATTCAGAAAAAAGTGTAACATAGTGGGGTGTATATCACTCCTCTATGTTACACTTTTTCAGTAAGCAGTTGCCGATAGCAGTGAAAACTGATACATTGTTCCACATGCAACAGGGGTCCAAGTTCCTGCCAGAGAAGCATTCCCCACACCATACAACCGCCCCCACCGGCCTGCACTGGGGTAGAGGTCGCTGACTGAATCTGGCCAGACGCACAGTTCTTATGTTCCTCGGATTATAGTGTTAATTAGTTTTTCAAAGTGATTCAAGTGGACTTATTTTGTGTTCAGAAAATACTATTCGTCAAGATCTATCTGTAGATGGTTTCAGAGTCAAGATAGGCAAAGGTGATGAGAAGTTATGACTTTCAAAATTTTGACTTGTAGCGTGTGATTACTATGTACAATGGCACACAGCATGGCGACGCCATATAGGTCCGTCCGTTATTCAACATAAGTTTTTTATTAAGGAGTTTGTAACTTTATTGTCTATTTAGATGTTTGACATTATGCAGGATTGAAGCCGCTTCATTACGATTTAGTTATATTTAATTTTTAGAAAGATTGGATTTGTCATTAATGAAATAGGTACTCATGAAGATTTCGTTGAAATAATTACATACATCGGCGGCGGCGATAACTTCTTCCCCAACCACGAAAATCAAAGGGCATTGTTTCCGTTGTTTTCGTCACGTGACCATCAGCAACACTTCTCATTAGTAGGTGTTCCCGCTAGGTGGCGAGTTATGTAGTTGCGTGTTAATTTGTACTCTTAAATTTAACTGAAATTAATTAGTTTTGACGCTGTTTAGTGATATGCTATAGCTCTGAGTGATTACTCAAGGTCATCCTTACCCGCTGAGAACATTTTCAACGTTGGATCCGAAGATGCAGTTAAGTACTTTTTGACTTATTTTTCGGTTAGCAATTTGTACTGTAGTACGTAATGGCTGACTCCATTCATTGTATTCTGAGTTAGACTTGCTAGGCCCGCCAGACGACACGTGTATTTTGCCTATCTCTTTGCTGTTGCCTATCTGTCAATGTGCGCCTTTTAGACGCGACCAAGCGCCTCCAGCTATACACCTGCTTGCACTCAGTCCTTCCGAAATAATCCGCATCCCTAGGGAATTTCTGCAACCCCTCTGTTGACTGATAATCATTGTCTCCGTTCTTAGCCACGCTGAAATATACAACCAAACAATGTCAAGTGCAAACAAGCGTATACGTGGTTACAGCAAGACTGGTATCTGTCACCTATGTAGAAGGGAAAAAACCTCGATTCAAACTCGCCTATCAAATGCACCGGGTGCAATAACCTTATTTGCCGTTCCTGCAGCAAGATTGCACATATAAATAAACTGCCAGCAAAATCCCGGAGTTCTTTTTTAGGGGAATGCTGCAAATCTCCCCAAAAGTCGGTCACATCTCTTGAATTGCCAGAAATAGACACCTGCCAGACCTCCAAGACACTCTGAACTAAGGATCTGCCTCACGAGAACTTAGGGGAAAGTAATGTCAATGAAATACTGCGTGGGGTGCCATACAACAACAACATTGCGGACGGAAGTACACTAAAGGACCAGATGCCGATAAAATCAGGGAGGTTTCTTGCATCAAATGTGTCTACTAATCATCATCATCATCATCATCAGCCATTTTCAATCCACTGCAGGATGAAGGCCTCTCCAGCAACTTTCCAGTTCCTTCTGTTTTGAGCACTGGACATCCATTTACTACCCACAAACTCATGAATTTCATCTATCCATCTCCGCCTTTGTCTTCCAGGTTTTCTTCTAGCTCCTCTTGGATACCATTCTGTTATTTTCTTAGTCCATCTGTCATCATGTCTTCGAGCTATGTGTCCTGCCCAAGACCATTTTAGTTCTTTAGTTTTGATAAGAATGTCCTTTACTTGAGTTTGTTGCCTAATCCATGTGTTTCTCTTCTTATCTAACAGTCTTATTCCCAATATGATTCGTTCCATTCTTCGCTGTGTAGTTCTCAGCTTCTCTTCCATTCTTTTGGTGAGTGCCCAAGTTTCACTTCCATAAGTCATGATGGGGAGTATACATTGGTCCATTATTTTACGTTTCAGACAAACTGGGATATTGCTCTTCAGTATGTGACTATATTTCCTGAATGCTATCCATCCAAAATTTATTCTTCTCTTGACTTCCAGCCATTTATCATTATTACAGCTAATAACTTGTCCCAGATAAGTATATGACTCCACCTTTTCAATTACTGCTCCTTCAATCATTATTTCCCTTTCTGTGGCATACTTGTTCATCATTACTTTTGTTTTAGCCATATTCATCTTTAGTCCAAAATCCTTACTAGCTGTGCATAACTGATTAAGATTTTCCTCTAATTCTTTGGGATCATGGCTTATGACCACAATGTCATCTGCAAATCGTAAATGGTTTAGGTACTCTCCATTCACATTGACTCCTTTCTGCGACCAGTCTAATCTTCTGAAAGCTACCTCAAGGGCAGCAGTAAACAGCTTCGGAGATATTGTGTCTCCTTGTCGAACTCCTTTCTCAATTTTAAATTTCCTACTGTCTTTGTCTAGTCTAATAAAGGAGGTAGCACTCTCGTATATTTTCTTCAAAATCATAATATATGGGGTATCAATGCCTTGTCTTTCCAGTGCCCGAAACATTGCCTTATGCTGTATGGAGTCAAATGCCTTTTCATAATCCACAAATGCCAGGCATAATGGTGTTTTATATTCATTTGCTTTCTCCATTAGCTGTGATATTACATGAAGGTGATCCATAGTTGAGAATCCTGTCCTAAAGCCAGCTTGCTCTTTCGGTTGATTCTCATCCAGTATTCTTTCTAATCTGTTAGTAATGACCCTTGTGAACAACTTGTAGATGTGGGATAACAAGCTAATTGGTCTATAATTTCCAATTTCTGATTTATCTCCTTTCTTATGCAGCAAAACTATGATTGCATTATTCCACTGCTTAGGCGTCACACCTTTTCTAATGCACTTTGTGAAGAGCCTTGCCAGTTTTTGTGTTATGTCTGTTCCTCCCAATTTCAACAACTCTACAGTAACTTCGTCTTCCCCCGGGGCTTTCTGATTCTTCATTTTCTTCAATGCATGTTCTACCTCATCAGAAAGAATATTGGGTATGTCGTATGTGTTGCTACTTTGCAATCCATCTTCCCCACTGCTGGCATCATTCCCCTGCTCCTTGTATAATTCTCTATAGTAGTCTTCTGCTATTTGAATTATGCCTTCTCTGCTGTTTATAAGTACACCATCGCTATTCTTCAGTTTCAGTATCATTTGTCTTTCTGTATTACTGCTCATGGCTGCTGATTTAAATCCTTTGTTTTCCCTTAATGCTTGTTCTACTTTTCTTGGGTTAAATCTTCTTATGTCCTCTCTGAGTCTCTTTCTAATGGCTTTGCATAACTCAGTATACTCAATTTTCTCCCTGTCAGTGTTTTTCTTGCTTTTCATTTGTCGTCTTTGGTTCATCATGACAAGTGTTTCTTGACTAATTTTTTCTTCTTTGGATTTCTTTTTCCCTATAGGTTTCTTGGGCTTTATCACTTTCAAAAAGTTGTAATATTCCTCGTCGATATCTTGGTCCTCAGCAGTCTGCAGAAGCTCAAACTTGTTCTTAAGTTCCAGTACATACTGCTTTTTCTCCTCCTCTGTTATTTCAAAGACCTTTGTATTATTTACTCGAGTCAGTTTTTTCCTTTCCTTTCCTACATCTATATCAAGTGTACATCTTACCATTCTGTGATCACTTCCAACATTTACCTTATTCAGGACGGTAACATCATTCACAATATATCTTCTGTTAGTGAGGATGAAGTCGATTTCATTAGTAGTTAATCCATTTGGACTCTTCCATGTCCACTTTCTGTTCACCCTTTTCTTGAAAAAAGTGTTCATTACTGACAGTCCTTGAGATTCTGCAAATTCCACAAGTCTTTCACCTCTTTCATTTCTTTCACCAATTCCAAAATTTCCTATAGTTCCCCTTTCTGTGCTGTTTTGTCTTTTTCCAACCTTAGCATTGAAGTCTCCCATAATAATAGTGTAGTGGGTTTTCTGCTCATCTAGAAGACTCTCAATTTCAGTGTACATTTCTTCAACCTCTTCATCATCATGGCTCGATGTTGGTGCATAAATCATTATAATCTTTAGCTTGTATCGCTTAGAAATCTTGAGTATTAGTCTTGACACTCTTGGTGATGTACTTTTGAATTCCAAAATGTTGTTTTTAAAATCTTTATGGACCAGAAACCCAATTCCACCTTCACTCCTTTCACTGTTTCCATTGGTGTACAGCAGATTTCCACTTGATAAACTTATAAGTGATTCATTTCTTCTTCTTGTTTCAGCCAAACCGATGATATTCCAATTCACATTTTCTAATTCCTTTTCCAGCTCTAATATCCTGTCTTCACCGATGAGTGTTCTTACGTTATAACAGGCCAAGTTCAGTTTCCGTGCATGGCAGCCTGGTCGTACCCAGAGATTCTTAGCACCCTCTGCTTCCACTCTAATCCTCTCGCTGCCGTAAGAGGGAGAGTGAAAGCTGCTGGGGACTGAGGGCCATTTGTTTCGTCGTGCTTTCATATTGCTGGAGGGGTTGGTCTTTTCCTCTTCATGCTGACCAGGCATCTTGAAGAGAACCACTCTACACGTTCGTTGCCACCTAAGTGACGTAACAGGGCTTACCATCGAGAAGGTGTGCATGAGTGGATTTTAGGGAGGCAGGCCAACCGGACTTCTCCTAAATCTTCTGTAATAGAGAGATATTGGATCCATCAGTGTTTTAGGCTGAGTGTCTGATAACACACAGGATACCTGTTCCCCTCTAAGCCCCAAGTGTCTACTAATGCTAATGCTAATTATCCTTGCAAGGAACAAACTGTGTTTAGTACTGTCAGTTACCAAAACGTTTTTTTAAAAGCCTGTTTTGAACTCGCTGTATAACCCTTTTTTAGGTTTCTTTTGACTAAGGAGATCTGTTTAGCAGCAGTGTTGTTGTGGCCAGCATTGGAGAGTATTCACATGAAATGAATAATTACTAAAGAACATTTATTTCGTGAGTATCCAACCAATTAGATAAGACAACACCATTTTATAACTTTGCTGATGTGGTTTGCTGTTAACTTGTTCACCTTACTTTTTGAACGTTTCCTTCCAAATTGACAGAAGAAAAATTGAATGTGTTTGTTAAGCAACCTTCACCAGAGGTTGACTAATTCAGTCATAGTGAGAAAAAAGCACAAAATGTGTCTGCCGTCTCCAATCCAGATTAACTCAATCCTGAGTTGAAAAGGTTGTCGGAAAAGCCAGCAACAAAAGTGTTAAAAGATATTCTTCACCCTACGTTGACCCAGAGAAAGGCTTCGCGGTGAACCTGAAGCACAGCATTAAAAAAAAAAAACATACTAGGCAGATGGCTTTACTTTGCAAATATAATTCAGTAAAGCTAAATTTTAAATTCAACACATGGCTTAGGTGTTTCCTCATTCTGAAAACTTCTGTTGTTAATGTTCATTGAAAAGAACACACAGTAAACATTCAAGGACTGTATCTGTAGGTCACTTGTTTGGCACCCCTACACTGGGTAAAATTTTTATAGTGCAAATTCATTTCCAAGTTTCAGTTAGTGCCTACAACTGTTAGTGTGTGTCATGACCTTGCCTTATTATATTGAAAAAAACCTAGTCACTGACAAAATGGAATGTAGATTGTTCATTGCAAATCTGTCAGTTGCTTCTGGATAAAAGAGGAAAACACCCAGGGTCCTGAGCTGGATATCATCAATCATCATTCTTCTATTTCTTGGTGATTCCCTTCTACTTCTACTTCTCTCTCTCTCTCTCTCTCTCTCTCTCTCTCTCTCTCTCTCTCTCTCTCTCTCTCTCTCTCTCTCTCTCTCTCTCTCTCAGAGTAACTCGGGAATTTTTTTTTTTTTTTTTTGGCTGGTGCAGCATAAGCCTCAGGCTTCCTTGCACCATATAGCTAATAATAATAATATGTGAACATAGAGTTGAACATAGGTTTCACGAGATCATGAAAGTAGCCAGCGAGCATAATACGCCTTCCTTCTCAAAACCAATTCACGATAAAAATTATATCACCCAGATAAAATCACCAGTAAATAACATCTCTGATATTAATGACAACTAAGAAGTAACCTCCTAATCCAGTTACTTCACGACCACTAGTATTAAATAACGGTAGTAGAAGGCGACACGTCAGTGACAGCCACGTACATATGAACCAGCTTGGTAAACAAAGCCAAGCTGAAGCTGGCACTAAGCAAGAAGAGTACACAGTTCAGGTAAATTGTTGTACCTGAGGGTAAATTGTGAGCTGAAGGAGGGCCAGGAAGGCTGTGCTTCACAACAGCCAAATGAAGACACCAAACCACTGGACATTCCCCTAAACCCGACTCTGCCCGAGGGTACAGTACTAGAGAAGTCGCTCGTCCTCAGAACTGCGTTGGAAGACCTGTTGAAGGACCAGTGTAGTAGAGTCTCAGCTAGCCTCAGGGGACAGATTCTCACCTTATGGACCAAGCTGGAGACAATCCTAAACAAGGAACACGTGGAGCATGAAAAGATGAAAGCGAAGATGGAGGCCTACTTAAAAGAGAGAGAAAAACAAATGCCACAGCGTTCTCTCTCTTATTCAGACCCGCTGAGGAATACAATAACAACTACTGCAACTGATACAGCGGGGACAGAGCGGCATAAGAGAAAAACGCTGCTACCAACGCCAAATTTGGTCATCCTAAGACCAAGAAACCTGGAAGAAATAAAAACTAGTGAGGAAATCAAAACCAAAATAATAACAAACCTAAAAGAAGACCTAAAGCAGACGAGAGTAAAGGGAATTAGGAAAATGAGAAGTGTAGGTATAGTCATAGAGACAGAGACCAAAGAAGAAGCACGAGAATTAATGGAAAACCCAAAGATTGCAATCCTTGAACTGAGCGCGGAGTCACCCAAAAGTAGGGGCCCATCTATAGTTATTTATGATGTAATCAAAGATATTACCGCATCAGAACTGACAGAGGAAATATATCAAATAAATTTCCAGGGGATATATCCGGAAAGGAAATCACAACAATTAATAACACCTAAATACGCCATCAAATCAAGGGATGGTTTCAGCAATAACTGGATAGTAGAACTAGTGCCGGAAGCCTGGCAAGTATTAAGAAATCAATCAAGAATCTACATAGACTGGGGATCCTGTCGCTTCAGGGAGCATGTGGTTGTTCCCAAGTGTTACAAATGCTGCAAGTTCGGCCACACCTCCCACACTTGCGCACAGGACGTCAAGATGTGGTCACTGCTCTGAAAAGGGGCATGACTACAACACTTGCCCAAACAAGAACCAAGACTCTGTATGCGAAAACTGTAAGTTGCAGAAACTAGACCATAATCACTCCATCAGAGACCCGAAATGCCCGATCTATCTGAAAGCCAAGAGTGTCTACCAAGGAAGAATTAACTATGGGGACAAGAATTAAAAACTTCAATTCCACAATGATAAAGATCTTCCAGACAAATGCACAAGGGGCCAGAGCGGTGGCCGACCAGGTCAGAGTAAAAGCAGAGGAGGAAAATGCAGACATTGTATTACTCCAGGAGCCGTATGTACATAAAAAGCTGGTCAGGGGCTATCCACTGCACTTCAAAATTATTCAGGCAGATGAGGATACCCCGTGGGCGGCCATATTGATCAGAAATCAGAACATCACGGCCACCAAGATCACGCAGTTCTGCACGACCTGGGCCGCATGCGCACACCTTATCACAGCCCTGGGCGCCTTCTACGTGGTGGCGCTATACTGCCGACCAGGAGAAGAAACAACCTTCGCAATAAACTACTTACAACGACTTTTGGATACACTGCCTAACCAAAAAATTGTCATCGGCGCAGATGTCAACTGTCGTTCGCCAGCATGGCATAGTACTACACCAGACAGAAGAGGTACCAGAAACGGCCAACTTCTGGAGGACTTCCTCATGGGCTCCCAATTTACTGTTCTAAACCAGCCACATCATCTGCCAACTTATTGTAATACCCTGTGGGAGGCCACGATCGACATCTCTCTGGCATCACGAAATCTTGCTGGGTTCGTGACTGATTGGAGGGTCGAAGATTCGTGGACTACTTCGGACCACCGGGTTATAACCTACAAGATAACAAGAGTTCTAACAAGAACATGACTAGCCAAGCAGATGATAAACAGATGCGCTATCACCAGTGCCAACTGGGAGCTCTTCAGAAACCTACTGAATGAAGCGGTGGAACACAATCCAGGAAGTTTAGACCCGCATGACGACCCGGACGTACTGCAAGATAAGACAACTAAAATAATCACAGATACAAGAAACGAAACTATCAAAAAGAAGAACCTGAAACCTGGAGCCAACCTTGGTGGACTCCGGAAATCAGTGCCCCCCGCAAAGTGGTAACCAAAATAAGAAAGGAGTTTCAACGAGCGCGCAGGACATGGCCAGAAGCCGAAGTGGAAGCCCTCAGTCAACATTATAGGGAAGCCAGAAACCGATACACGGACGGCATCTGAAAAAGTAAGGAACGAACTTGGGAACGCTTAGTGACAACAACTGGAATGATGACCCTTGGGGAACAGTCTACAGGGTTATTATATAGTCTTCAGGGTTATTATATAGTCTAGGGGGGAGGTAGTGATTACCACACGAATCCCACAAGGTCAAATGACAACAACTTGGGAACAATCGGTGGACAATATCTTGAATGCCATATTCAAGGAACCGGCGGTCCCAACTCTACAGGAACAAAATCATCTCTATCAAGTAAACCGGAACTACAATACACAAATCATGGAGTCCCCTTCACCATGGAGGAGCTCAGTATTGCTTCCGCCCGGATAAGAAAGAGAAAATATCCTGGCCTAGACATGATAGAACCCGAAATACTTAAAAAAGTAATAGAATATACACCACAACTTCTACTGACCCTGTTCAACAGATGCCTAGAGGTAGGGAAATTCCCAACAAAATGGAAAATGGCCAACATCAAACTTATCATCAAGAGTCCGACTAAGAAATCAGAGTGCCCGAAATCCTACAGGCCCATCGCACTTCTTTCAGTAGTTAGCAAATTATTTGAAAAGCTACTGCACAAACGAATCCTCCAACACTACGAAGCAGCTGGCCTCCTAGCTGGGAATCAGTTTGAATTTAAACCGGGATCCTCCACAACAGAAGCCCTCAGAAACATAATTAACAAGGTCAAAGAATGTGACAAGAAATATTTCCTCGTAATATCGATTGACTTTGCCGGGGCGTTCGACTCACTCTGGTGGCCGAGCATCTTGGGCAGACTCAGGAAAGCTAAAGTACCCATCAACCTCTATAAAGTCATAGAAACTTATCTCTCACAAAGAAAAATTCAGATAAACACTCTATACAAAAAGATCGCCAGAACAGTACACAGAGGATGTCCACAGGGGTCTGTATTTGGCCCACTCCTCTGGAACTTGGTATTTGATGAGTTCTTGAGAATGGACCTAGGCACAGTGGGGGAGCCGACCTGCGCAGATGACCTGATTTTGACAGTGCAAGCAAACTCCAGAGCCCAATTGGAAATCCTAGCTAATTAGGCCCTGCAGATACTCCAACAGTGGGCCAAGAAGAATTTCTTAACAATTTCACCTACAAAGACATTGTCGGCGCTACTCAAAGGAACCCTGCAACTGATACGACCACCCCAGATTAAGATTGATGTGACAACTATCAAGTTTGCTACTCAACTAAAACACCTGGGTGTCATACTAGACAATAACTTATCCTTCCAACCACATCTCAAATTCCTAAGACAAAAATCAGAAACTACTCTGCCATGGTAGCTAGGGTCACAAGGCGAGACTGGGGTCTCAAAAAGCGTACCCTAGCATAAATCTGGTACGACAAAACTGCCTTGGTCTCATAAATAAGAGAACCCTGGATGCAATTCAACGCACCATCCTCCTCACTACCACACGTGCCTGCAGAACGGTGAGTAACCCAGCGCTTCAGGTGATAGCAGCAGTACTTCCACTTGATCTTGAAATCGCAAGAACAGAACTCCTCTACTACTTATCTAAGGGAATAACCACCACTTTCCTGGAATTTACAATAGACCCAATAAACAACCATAAGGCAGAAAAGATCCGGCTTCAGTCTCACCTGCTGCAGGTGTGGCAGGACAGGTAGGCAGAAACAACCAAAGGAGCAATCACCCACAAGTTCTTACCGCAACTTGAAAAAATCTATCCAAAATCGTCTACTTGGTTCTTTCCGGGGTTGCAAACAACATACTTGCTAACTGGACACGGCCCCTAAACGCAAAGTTAATGGACTTCGCCCTTGTAGAAGACCCATGCTGTACATGTGGAGAGATGTAAAGTTGGGAACACCTCATGTACGACTGTCCGCAATACGAGGATCTCAGGTGCATTCTAATCACGAGTATAAGATACCTCCCCAGAGGGCAAGAGTTTCACCTACTGGATTCAGAGGAGGAATACAGAGCCCTAACCAACTTCGCTCAAGAACTCTTCTCAAGAAGGAGAACGCTAAATGCAATACACCGGGAGTGAAAGACGACCAGCCAGATAACAAATCAAAACATCCTTTCAGACACACCCCGAAATGATAATTATGTGGAAGATACTAGCTGTCTACCAAGAACCCCTGCCTATGTACCAACAAATATGAGACCTAAGTGAAACTGACAAATATACTAAATGAAGATAGAGAACCAAAAACAAAGACATTCAACTTGGACGGGACACTGTCCCACGAGTGACTCTACTACCGGACATGATCTTATGACTACACTACGACTGATGCAGCCTCACTGCCATGTAGGCAAATGGCGATCTCTACCAGCTCTCTTGCCTGCTACCTTTTTTCCTATCCCTGGCATGGGGGAGGAGGAGATGGTCTTCCTGTTTCCTTCCTCTCCTACCGCCCCATATATTTCGCCTGGTGAGGCATGGCCATGCCTTACTGACCACCTGGGGTTGCCTTCCCTATCGATCCCATACTTCTGTCTCCCCCCAGTCTCCAGTCTCTTCCCCCTACTCTGACTAATACACCAGCGTAAACCCCACACAATTAATCAAAATTAACGATTTCTAAATTGAAACCTGAACCACATTAACCTCCCCTGGCTTTTCTAAACTTAAGTGCCCCCGTTTTTTTTTTTTTTTTGTTTTTTTTTTTAAGATCTTAGCCACCGAAATCTCAGGAAATTAGGTGGCAGGACCTGCTAGAGTACATATAAGCTACTGAGTTCTTGGTCTACCTCCACGGGCGCAACGTTGGGCCCCAGTTGGGATTTAGCGGCTAAACGACCAGAAAAACAACAGTACACGACACTAAACGATCCAAGACCCACACACTTAAATCTCTGGCATTTACAGCGTAATGTAACACACCACAATGTAAACTACGCGGAGATGGGGAAACCCTGGTGCCGCTTGACCCTAAACACACTTCACACTTACACTTAGTCGGACCACTGACTAGTCTACCGACTCGTGCGTGCGGCTGGTTAAATCAGTGCTCCGCATTATTGTGTTTTTAAGCGGTGATTTCTTACTCCATAGTATGGAATTTTTATACTGATAGAATCGAGATGTCATGCATGATCCAATTCTAGTGCCTTCTGATGTGTAGTATGATCAGGTAATTTTTTATATCCATATTTGTTTCTAAATTCTCTATACGGAAGCTGGCATTCCTTCCACATGATAACCCTGCAACGTACAATAGCAGTTGCAATTATTGCCTGAAGGATTAACGTGCGAACTAAGACACTACGTTCATGCACCTGCAACAGAGATTGACCTTCATTTCACTATCCCTTTGAAGAATAACCCCGTTCCCACAGGGAATATTGTTTACTTAAGGGAAATACGTATCAGCCGACTACAGTGTCTGAGGAGATTTCATGACATTCTTGCTAAGAAACTGAACATTGGAAATTAGGGAAAAAAAATGTGTTTAATCAACAGTGTAAGTGCTACAATGTATTCCCACAAGAAGACTAACCTTATTGGAGTGCCTTGGTCAGAAACCTTTGCTATTCTTTAGCCCAGATACTAGCGTTATTCTCTGTTTTCCTTTGTTTGCGAGACTGTATGGTCACCATGCGGCTCGCGAAGGGAAATTAGAGAAATACACCGGTATAACGCGGCTGCCGCGATAGGATCTGGCCCTTGACTGGGGAAGGATCCCCCACTAGTTTGGGGGATCCTTTTCATGGTGAAGTGGAATTTCTCTCTCGTGCATTTCCCAACTTTTTTGATCTGACCATCATCTTTAGCGTCCTCAGAAACCACTAAGGAAAATTTTCCCATCGTTCTAGGGGAATTTCTACCCTCGGCTGTTTCCCCACCCATGTGTTTCGGTGGGGGAAGGTAAAACACACAGACAGTAGTGTACCTCTCCAAATTAACGTACGGTCCCGTGTGAGGCATCTTTCAGCGACTCCCGAAGAGACCTGTTTAGGAAAACAGCAGCACCTCGATAAACCAGACAATTCCGATTATCCGGAAAAACAAATAAAATGCATGAAAACGACACGGAAGTCATTGAGATTGATACCCTCAGCCAAACTGAAGAGAGAGACAGGAAGAGGCCGAGGATCATAGACCAATTGCCAAAAGAAAAAACAAAAATGGAACAGTACCAAAATCTGACCGGAAAACCCGGAGTACCAGCGAAATAAAGGATCAGTATGAACACCTAGGAGGGACAGATGACCAACCCAAGCCTTCAGAAAATGCTAAACTCGATTCAACACTACCAAAGGGAACCGTTCCAGAGCAAACATTACTGCTGCGAAGGGCCTTAAAAAATCTGATGAAGGAAACCAGCAGCAGAATAACATCCGTACTACGAGCAGAAATCGTACACCAATGGAATAAACTCGAAGCCATCTTAATGAACACATTCGGCCAACTACAGAAGGCAGAGGCAATATTGGAAGCACGAAACATGGATGGAGACAAACAAATGCTACAGCGCGCTCCATCGTATGCACAAGCGCTGAGGACACCAGCAAGTGACTCGACAGTGGCCGGCAAAGCACCTGAACCCGAAAGAAAGACCCTACCTAAACAACCACACTTAGTGGTCCTACGACCAACAAAACCCCACGACAACCAGTCCAGTGAACAACTCAAATCCCAAATAATGACTAACCTAAACGAAGAATTTAAGACAACAAGAATAAAGGCTATAAGGAAAACAAGGAACGTCGGACTACTGATAGAAACGGAAACAAGAGAGGAAGCACAAAGAATAATAGAAAATCCGAAAATACCTGAACTAGAATTAACTGCTACTGCACCCAAAAAACAAGGCCCTTCAATCGTAATTTATGACCTGGCCAATGACCTTACCCCAGACCAACTATCAGAGGATCTATTCCAAAAAAAATGTACAGGCCATATTTCCGGACAGGAATAAGGAAGGCCTAGTGACGCCCAAGTACATAACCAAGTCAAGGGACGGAAGCCGCGAGAACTGGGTTGTTGAGCTGGCGCCCATGGCATGGAGGGCTTTAAGCACCCAGAACAGAAACTATGTTAACTGGGGCAGTCACCGCTTTCGGGAGCATGTGACTGTGCCCAAATGTTACAGGTGCTGCAAATTTGGGCATACAACCCACACATGCACCCAGACAATTCCTATGTGTGGGCATTGTTCGGAAAAAGGTCACGCCTTCCGTGACTGCCCAAACAAAAACACTGACCCAACCTGTGCGAACTGCAAGAGTTTAAAGTTAGATAGCACACATTCAATCAGAGATGGTCAATGTCCTACATATCTCAAAGCAAAGAGTTTGTTCCAATCAAGACTCAACTATGGGAACACGTCCTAAAAAATATAACATCACACAGGTTAAATTCATGCACATAGAGCCAAGGCGGTCGCCGGCCAAATCCGCAAGAAGGCGGAAGAAGAAAACATTGATGTAGTAATATCACAAGAACTATATGTACATATGAAGGCTGTCAGGGGCTATCCCATAACATACAAAGTAGTCCAAACGGGAGATGACACCCCATGGGCAGCGATCTTGGTAAGAAATCCAGATATAACGGTGACCAAAATCACTCAACTATGCACATCTTGGGCCGCATGTGCCCAGCTCAACACGGCCTTGGGAGCGTTTATGGCATAGCCCTTTACTGCCGTCGAGGTGAGGACATCGACTTCGCAGTAAGGTACCTAAGTCTGGCTAGTGATATAATGCAAAAATGCAAAAATGGCTCCCAAATGCAAAAATCATCGTGGGAGCAGACGTTAACTGCCGTCGCCAATGTGGCACAGCCATACACCAGGGGTACCAGAAACGGGACCAGGTTGGAAGAGTTCCTGGCAATCTCAACATTAACTGTACTAAACTTACCCAACAATTTGCCTACATTCTGCAACACATTATGGGAGGCCACTATGGACGTCACCATGGCAACGAGGAATGCTGCCAACAAAATTTCCAACTGGACCGTCCGTGAGGCCTGGACAACGTCTGATCATCGTGCCATTACGTTCAGTCTAAACAAATCACTGGCCACAGTACCTGTGAACAGACAAACCGCCCATAGATATGCCATAGCAAAGGCAGACTGGGAACTCTTCCAGACCACCCTACGGAATAGCATACAAGAACGACAGAGAGAATTCCAACGTATCGAGGACCCAAGAATCCTCCAAATTAAAACGACTGAAATCATAAAACAAGCCAGCGACACAGCCATCAGGAAGAAAAATCCAACACAAGGGGAAGTGCCCTGGTGGAATCAAAACCTCCGGCGACTCAGGAAGGAGGCGCAGGAAAGAAGAAAGGCCTTCCAGCGAGCCAGGCGCTCCTGGCCGAGGGCGGAAATTGAAACCCTACGACAGAGCTACAAAGAGGCGAGAAATGCCTATACAGCACAAATTAGAGAAAGCAAAAACCAATCCTGGGAGCGCCTGGTCTCCACCACTGGAAACAAGGACCCTTGGGGACTTGTATATAAGCTCGTCACCAATAAACTCCCCAGAGGGGAAGTAGTTGAAGCCACTAAAACGCCTGAAGGATACTTGACTACACACCATCAACAATATCCTTGACGCTGCCTTTCATCCAGAGATACAAACAATGACAACACAACAGAGCAGAGTTTTCCCGGCCAACGAGACTCACCAAATGGCAACAAAAGAGCACCCTTTCACCATGGAAGAGATCAGCAATGCAGCAGCATTAATAAAGGGAAATAGATGCCCTGAACCGGACCTTCTGGAACCCGAAATTATCAAAAAAAAAAAAAAAAAAAAAAAACGGTAGAGTACGCTCCGAACTTACTAGTAAACCTAAATAACATCTGTCTCTGAGAAGGTACCTTCCCGACTTCCTGGAAGATGGCGAACGTTAAACTCATCCTAAAGAATCCAACAAAGCCACCATACCTTCCGGACTCCTACCGGCCCATTGCACTTTTGACAGATAACAGTAAGCTATTTGAACGACTACTCTACACACGGATCCAACATTACTATGATGAGGCAGGCCTGGCCTCAGCAAACCAATCCGGCTTCAGGCGGGGAACCTCCGCCGTGGACGCCTTAACTCACCTCCTGACCAAGGTAAACAGATATAATACAAAGTACTTCCTAGTGATAGCCGTGGACTTCGCTGAGGCGTTCGACTCACTTTGGTGGCCGAGCGTCCTGGCGAGGCTGGGCGAAGCCAACATGCCGGAAAACCGCTATAACACCATCAAAAGTTACCTAAGCAACAGAACCATCAAAGTCACCGCCCCCTATGCCACACTCTCCAGGCATGTCCATCGGAGCTGCCCTCAAGGTTCGGTCCATGGCCCACTACTGTGGAATATTGTCTTGGACACCTTTCTGAACATCGATCTCCATGAAGTACAATCTCAGGCATTTGCGGACGATCTCATTCTGACGATACAGGCAAACTCAAGAGCCGCATTAGAGGTCCTGGCAATTGGTCATTTCAGTCGATTTCGCCGGGGCGTTCGACTCACTTTGGTGGCCGAGCGTCCTGAGCAGACTGAGAGAAGCTGCAGTACCAATCAACTTATACAAAGCAATGGAAGACTACCTTTCAGGCAGAAGAGTGGAAATAAATACAAATTATCAAAAAATCACAAGAAACGTACATAGGGGATGTCCAAAGGGGTCTGTCTTGGGTCCTCTCATTTGGAACATGGTCTTGGACGATTTCCTGTGCCAGGACTTGGGGCTGGCTGAGGCCCAGGCCTTCGGACGATCTCATTGTTTTTGAGGCAGATTCCAGAGTCCAACTGGAAAACATCGGTAATCAGGCAATGCAGAAATTACAATACTGGGCCACAAAAAAACAGCTAAAAATTGCCCCGACGAAAACCATATCCATCTTGCTGAAAGGAATTCTAATTGACAAACTAAAAACGAGAAATTTTTCTATTCAGATTGATGAATCCAGTTACTGACAATAAGGCTCTTTTAATGGCATACGTTCGTTATTTCGATTATGATCGTAAATTGCAAGAAGAGATGTTGTTTGTAAAATTTATAGAAACTAACTCTAATAAAGCATCCATTTTTGCCCCTTTAAAAACATGGTTTGATGAAAAACAAGTACTATTGGAAAATGTGGTATCCTGTGCCACTGATGGTTGGGAGACATAAAGGTTTTATAGCCCACATAAAAGGAAGTATGTCCCGAAGTTTTTGCAATACACTGCACTATGCACGGAGATCATCTGGTTGCAAAAAAATATTAGTCCAGTTCGTTATCAATTTCTCAATATAGTTATTAAAACCATCAATAAAATAAAGTAATATACTTTATTACTTTATTTTCAGAAAATTTTGTGTTCATACTGAAGAACAGTATGTGAGGCTTCTTTTACATATAGTAGTCAGACGGCTTTCTAAAGGAAACTGTCTATCAAGAATTGTAAACCTTTTTAATACGATCATTAATTTTTTTAGAAAGCGAAGAAGACACACGAAGGAGATCGGCAAACACAAAAACAACATATGGCTTGGGTTTTTCGAAAACTTAATGAAGTATCACTTCAACTTCAATGGAAATTAATTATGGTGATAGACAGCAAACACGTATTAAAAGTCTTCAGTGAAAAACTGGAAATATTACAAAGCAGTTTAATGAGATAAACAATTTCATGGTATACAAGAGTAAGAGTTAGCTCAAATCAATGACTATCTTAGCGAGAATGATCTTAAGAATTATTCAGATCATTTGTGTTTTTGAAAAGGTGAAATGAAAAATAGATTTTCAGATTTATTTTCTTTTGAATGGCCATGGATGTTAGATCCAATCGGATGCGATTCCCGGTCTGCTAGCGAAGAGATTCAAGAAGTCATTGAATTAAAATGTAATAAAGAATGAAAATTTAAATTCGAAAAAGGTGGAAATAGCTGAGTTGTGGGGATTAAAAACAACTAAACTTCTTTAAATAAATTTTTCTGTTTATACTCCGGGACGACCAAACAGTCAGAGGAGTTAACAAGATAGACAGAATACAAGAAACAGCACCGTATTCAGCAGTCACGGGTTTGAACTCCGGTCACTCAAGGCACGTGTACTTACGCACCCCCGCGCCCGACCACTAGGCTACGGCGGCCTTAATCCAAGAGTGTTGGCTGAAATGGCCAAAGTACTTCTTTGTTTTCCAATTTCTTATATGGTTGAAAGTGGTTTTAGTTCAGTAAATAAAATATTAACAAAGGAAAGAAACAGAATTGGTATATGTTGAAGAGGAGACAGAATTAAACTTACTAACATCATACCGAACCATCATACCTACTTTTAGCAAAGAAGCATCAGGCTCAGGTATCTCATTGAATAAAAAGAGTAGGTATAAAAGTTTCTTGTTTGAAATTTCATGGGAGGGGCGATTAGTAAAAAAAAATTATCTAAAAAGCCCTTTAGGGGACGATAATTAAAAACAGGTTGAGAAACATTGTATTAGACGTATATCGTTAAATTTAGATTCTCGATTGTATTTAGGTTGGTCAGTCCATAATATTAAGGATTTTATAATAGCGTTCCGGTGCTTTAAGTGTTTAGGGTACGGGCACTTCGCAAAAAAACTGTAACAATCAGAATATACTTGTGGACATAGTTGTTAGCAAGGCCATCAGGTTCCTACTCCAGACTCCCACGAAATTTGCCCTAATTGCAAACTATAATTCATCTGTAATGCTATTAAAAAACACTGATTCGTATTTATAAAATGCCTTTATAATAATAAAATAAAATAGAATATACTATAAAATAAAATAGAAATACGTATTGACTGTATATTAAAATATTAAAATAAAATAAAATAAATAAATAGTGTATAACTAAAATAAAATAAATAAATAGTGTATAACTAAAATAAAATAAATAAATAGTGTATAACTAAAATAAAATAAATAAATAGTGTATAACTAAAATAAAATACAATAAAATATAAAGTTAAAAGCGCTAAAAATCACTGAAAACCATTAACACAGTAGCTTTCAGCAGCAGCAGCAGCCGTCATCAGCAATAATGGTTACAGGTTATCCGACAATTTATATAACACATACGTCTCAGCACAGGTCCGTGACACGAACTATGGCATCTGCGCACGGTCCACTTCTCGTGCATTGGAACCGGAAATTGGACAGGCCACTCTAAATCGATCGTCTCTCCTTAGGATAAGGACTTCAAAGAGTGGATGAATGCGGCAGCCCTTATCCCTATTAAGACTAGCGTTCGGACGAACGTATTCTTAAACTCCCAGCCATTTCCGATTCCAAAAGCCACGTGCTCTATCCACGATCACGGCTTCTTTGGCTGTAATGCCATGGCCGGTTTCCCAGGCACGTTGAGCCACAGCTGAACCTCCGTAATTAGCGGTGTTGAGGGCTCTAACGTGTTCCCCCAGGCGATCCCGCCGCCTGAGTTTCGTTTCCCCCCACATAACACTCCCCACAATCAGGGCACTCAATTACATATATAACGCCACTAGTGTCATTCCCGCAATAGGATCTTTGGTTGCAGACACTAGTGTGTGCAGCTTCCGACCTGGCAGCTGTACACAGCGTATCTTACACGAACGTAAGATACGGGAAATGTGTTCCGAAATGCCCGGATAGTAAGGAATGTATGCGGTGGAAACAGGTGTAAAAGCATCTCTGCGACTATTACTCCTACCTATTTGCCTCTCTCAATAATGCCTGGGGGTAACTGCACGTTACAAGGTCCTCCGTAAGACGTTTAATCTCGTCGGATCTCACTTCAGATGAGGAGCAGTGGGACCTCACCTTTTCTATTAAGGCCTTACCACACTATTCTTGTGGCAGCTGGCCTGAGCAGTTTTAAAGAGTGTGTATTAGCCACGACACATAGGTTTTCTGTAAACCTTAGTTTTAAAGTGTCGGCATTCTCTGTACACACACACACACACACACACACACACACACACACACACACACACACACACACACACACACACATCTGGGAACGTAAGGGGCCCTCCCTGCGCAACCTCCGAAGTAAACCGAATATAAGGCTAACCACTATTCAACCAATTGAGTATTTCTATTTCGTGTCCTCTTTGTATTACCGTGAACGTGTCATCAACATTTCTCTTCCATTCTCGTAATGGGGGAGGACTAGAGCTCCCCAACATCCTGTCTTCAAACTCTTCCATGGATAAGTTGGTTATAATTGCACTAATAGGTGAACCCATGGCCACTCCGCGGACCTGCTGGTACATATCCTTTCTAAATAACATAGTGGTACTAGATAATCACAGGCCAACACCTCCAAAAATATCCTCACCAATTAGGACTGTCCTATCTTTCAAAGTACTATGCCTACTGAAAGCATTCCGCACACAATCCAAGCCATGTTCGACGGGTATACATGTGAACAAAGAAACGACATCGAAAGATACTATAATCTCACCCTCTTGAACCTCCTGAGCTCGGACGAACTACACAAATTCCCTGCTTTTTTTAATAGCATAATCTGAGTGTTCCACCATGGGGAATACAAGTTCAGCCAAAAATCTGGATAGTGCATGTGTCGGACTGCCAACAAACGACACAATAGGTCTGAGAGGTACCCCAGCCTTGTGCACTTTAGGCAGGCCATAAAATCTAAGTAAGTGGCAACCCGACGCATGCAATCTCAAGGAAATCTCCTCAGATATTTTCTCCGCCTTAAGCCAACTCTGGATCAATTTATTATTTCGTTGTTCTAGTCCGCTCACTGGTGAGGATATTTGTGAAGGTATTGTCCTATGTTTATATAGTAACCCTGCGTTATTTAGAAAGGTTATGTACCAGCAGATCCGCGGAGTGGCCATGTGTTCACATATAAGTGCAATTATAGCCAACTTAGCCAAGGAAGAGTTTGAAGACAGGATGTTGGGGAGCTCTTGTCCTTCCCTATTACGTGCATGGAAGAGATATATTGATGACACTTTCACGGTAATACAAAGAGGAACGAAATAGAAATACTCAACTGGTTGAATAGTGGTTTGCCCTATATTCGGTTTACTCCGGAGGTTGCTCAGGGAGGGGCCCTTCCGTTCCTAGATATGTGTGTGTGTATACAGAAAATATTGAGGACTTATTTTGCTGATTTACAGTACATAATACTATTACGTTAACTTGTCATTTCAGTTTGTACACGTAAAAGCAATAAAATGCATGCTTGGTTGTCATGATTGCCATTTGCATGGTTTCTCATATTTCCATTTGAATGGTTTCTCATATTTCCATTAATTACGCATTTTACCCTTTGGGAAGATGTTTATAGCAATTAGGTATATCAGGTGGAGTCTTTTTATTGGATTTCATCCACAGAGATATATATCTCATCTAACAAATGCATTTCGAACATTTCTGCAACCCACAATGCAGCGCAAAACACATTATTTGCAAAATTCACAAAGTGATGCAGTTCTTTTGTCCGCCACAGTATTCCACCAAACTATATGCCACTGTATTCCTCCGACCAAATATTTGGGTATTTATCTAGATGACTCTTTGCTTCTTACCACATGTTAGGTACATTAAGGAAAAATGTAAGACGTTTCTAAGCAGGTTGAGACAGGTTACAAGGCAAGGATGGGGACTGAAAGGAAATACTTCATGATTGCACTACAACTGCATCTTTTTGCCCATTGGCCTAGCAGCTTGGGGCTATAGAGCCAATAAATCGGCTGTGATAAAGCAATTGTTACAGGTGCAGAGGGCTGCCCTCTGTTGATGTCCCGGGCTTGTAGAACGTTGACCCTACAGGTTCTGCTCTGGAAACTTCCTATAAAAATTGAGACTCAACACCGATTCTTGAAGTACCATCTAAAGAAGAATATTCCAGTTGCATTGGATGACGTTTAGCTCGATTTAGCTGTTCCCGTGGCAGCTGAGAAAATGAGACTTAGACTTAACAGATATTTATTTAAAGTATACCCAGTATAAAATAAAATAAAATAAAATATTTCCAGTAGCTTTCGGAACTCGTGTCCCTTCGTCAACTGACAAATTTGAATACATTACAAGCAAAGTGTGGCACGTTACTCATTCGTCATTGTTACTCATTCGTCACAATGACGAATGAGTAACGTGCCACACTTTGCTTGTAATGTATTCAAATTTGTCAGTTGACGAAGGGACACGAGTTCCGAAAGCTACTGGAAATATTTTATTTTATTTTATTTTATACTGGGTATACTTTAAATAAATATCTGTTAAACTATGGACCCCAGTACTCCAGGCCCATTTGTCACTAGACTTAGACTTATTTTTGTCGAGAAATGGCAAAGAGACTGGTCGGCTTCAGACTTAGGAAGTATCACAAGAGAGTTCATGCCAGCAGTTAAGGAAATAAAGAAAAATGAACTACTCTGGTTTGTATGGTACTTTTATATTAACGGGTCACGGGAGCATCAATAGTAAGCTTTTCAAATTGGGCCTTTCCAACTACGCCATGCCTTTGTGGTTATGACGAAACTGTTAATCACATACTTTTTGGTTGTCTTTTTTATCATGACTATCGACTGGAACTACAACGTACTACAGATGTTTTAGCAGGGAATAATAAATAAATTTTTGTTCAATTTCAACCGGTTTTTAATGCATTGAATATATTTGCGACGCGTGCATTCAAGAGAAGAGAAGAACTTAGGTCTTTGCTCCCCGGCTAAGCAATGAAGATTTTTTTTTTTTTTTTTTTTTTTTGATTTTCTATTATGAGATATTGATATAGTGACTGTACTGCTTATAGACAAGTTTTGTTTTACTGGACTTGCACCTGAATTGGACTTGTCTGACTAGAAATTCTCTTTGCGACAACTTACGACAGTATGGTTAAACGGTTTGGGTGGCAGGATATACAAATTAGTTGACATATTTTCCTGATGGGACTCTCACTTGAATTGGGCTTTACGGATTTGGATTGTTGCATCGATATATTCTGAAATCGTATATTGTAACAGAACTATATTGTGACAAGACAAAAATTTTGGACGTATTTCTTGACTGGACTTTCACTTAATTGACTTTAGAACTTCTATTGAGACAGAATGGACAGAACTACAATGGGGATAAGATATGTAAACTGGACATGTTATCTTGAAGCAACTTACCCTTGAATTGGACTTATTTGACTTTGGATTGTCACTCTGATACGATTCATATTGTGATAGAATTCATACTGTATCTCCATTGTGGCAGAATTTATAGATTAATATGACATGTTTTGCTTGACTGGGCTTGATTGATAGTGTTTATCTTTATGTTTCTTGGACTGAAGTGAGAATTTCCAAGACAATACTGCCTGCATATAGTGTATATTGTTGTTTGTTTGTTTCGGGATTTATTAGATGCATCGGCAACTATGGCCATAGTGCGCCACTATATTGTTGTAAGTAACTTTAATGCCTTATGTATTGGAAGTATCCATGGGGCATGATTTTCTCCATAAGTTTTGGATTTTTCTTTTTGACAGAGATCATTATGATTAAATTATTGCTGCTGATCCTAAAGAAATAGGATGCGATTCCCATAGGATATTATTCTATGAATGGAGAAGCAAGTTCCACTTCTCCTTCTTCCTTCTTTACTTCTTATATCTTCTAAATTCTAAGGTGGATCCCTCTGCCTAATCCCCCCCCCCTTTGCTATCCTTTCCTCCTATAATCCCAGTTCCCAAACTTCTCCTTCTTATTGCTCTTATTTTGGTTCTCTTGGGACTTTGCCTCAGGTTTGCCTAGCAAGTGATAGCAGATCCTGACACGCCTCCACGTGGCGGGGATGAGGGGGTGGGACGTGGTGACCACGTGTTGTCGCTTTCCACTTTCCATCTTAGCAGGTGGAAAGTGACCACGTGTTGCCGCTTTCCACCTGCTAAGATGTCAGGCGCCGGCCATACAACACTATACAGAACACCACACAAAACTCACACACAATACACCACATACACATGACCGGATATAGCGAAAGCCTGTTCACAAGATGTACAAAAGTGGCTAATGGGGGAAACCCTGGGGTCCGCAACAACAACCCTTTAAAAAATAATAATAATAAAAAAATCTTTAAGGATCGGATGTCTTCCTTCTAAATGTATCTTCAAATTTCGAGGCTTCATTCCTTCGTTGGCAAATGTTTCTTCACAAACGACACAAAATGGAACAGGTGCATCATCGGGTCATTCTCTTTGAAATCCATACTGAATGTATCTTACGTTGTACTTTCTTCTAACGGTCTTTTTCTCGCCCTTTTTGCTGGAATAATCGCTCCTTCAGAGCTTGTGTTTTCAAAAAGATGAAGCCACATTTTTAAGTCCTTTGGTTACTCATTTTGATTCTGAGGGTAAAAAAGAAAGTATAAATGAAATACTTTCTTTTATAAAGTATTTCATTTATATGAAATACTTTATAAAAGTATAAAGTATAAATAAATGAAAATGAAATTGGATTTTCACAGTTAATTGTAATAATTATTGCTGTTACATTCAAAATTAAGACGTATTCACCAAATAAAATAGTCTGAGCTACTCTAAACTATTATTCATTACTTCGTCTTCGGTTTACGTTTTAAGGAATACCAAGCAGTGCCGTTGGCCAATACATATAATCCTACTTCCTATTTTATAGTGCAGCTTTAAAGATATCTATAAGTAATATACTGTAAGTAAATAAATATAAATATTATTCTCCTATATTTCCAAACTATTACAATTTGAGATAAGTACTCTGTTGCCTTTATCGCATATTAGAACGACAGAACACAACGCGAAAGTATGCGTCTTCCATTCCAGTCAAAAAGAGAATGTTCACTAAGATCTTTCGCAATACTAAATTTGAACGCAGCAGACAGCTGGGAGGAAAAGAGCACAATAGAAAATATACACTGAGTGGTCACTGAACTACGATCACCTATATAATACCGTGTTTGGCCACCACTGTTACTAGGCGCTAATTGTACTAGACGTTTGAAGACAGCCGTACTGCCTGCAAGGCTTTCCACATTATCGAAATAGATGACAGTTGGTATCCATACGCCTCACTTCCCGTTTTAAAACATCCCACAAGGTGTTCAATTTAATTGAGGTCAGGCGAATTTGGAGGCTAATCAGGATCGATGATATATTCACTGTGTTCCCCAATCACTTGTACACAGTGTGGGCCCGGTGACATGGTGCATTGTAGTCTTGAGGGATCCCGTTTCTCTATCCGGGAAAAAATACAACGTGGCAGATTGCACATGGTCTCAACCATCCTGTCTGAATAGTGGGCACGTTATTATAGTTCCAGTTCTGTTATATTCCAGGGCGAGAGATGTTTGACCCATTCAACACTATTCTTTGTATACTTTAACCGCGGTGGGCCGTGAACAACCGACATGACATTCCCTTTCAAACTTGTCTCGGTTGTTCACTGATAATAAACGATGAAACAATTAACAAATGCACCAAGAGAGTGTTCATTGTTTCCCTTAGGTAGGAGGGCGGTGAGTGGGATAATTGGGAAGGGTTAGGCTCCTAAGAAAATTTAGTTTCAAAAATCTAGCCTGTTCGAGTCTGGAGGTTTCGTGAGCCAACGGGAGGCATTCGCAGAAAGACTGAGAAATTTCTGGAACGGGTTTTGTGATCAGATAAACCTCGGTTATTTGGTACCTACCATGTGTTTTCAAAGTGTTTAATACTGTAAACCCACTAACATTTTTTTTTGTTTCATTCTAGAGATAACAATATAGTGCCACATAGCCTATTGGGATAAAAAATATTTTCTGTCTGCTCGAGTCCCGCCTTGGAGGCTTTCAAGTCCCACCGGTTGAGAAACGCTGCTGCAATGTATAACCGACACGTACTTGACAGTTCTTAATTTATTGACTACTTTACTAATCATTAAGTGAAGTGCAATATTTTTTTATATCAGTGTTACTGTCAGATAACACTGATATAAAATATACAATATACCGGTGCAAATATATCTAAATTCTTTGAGAAACAAATAGGAATCAAGGTGGCTGTGAGACTGTGAAAACAAGATATCGCTCCTATACTTCATTCTCAATTACTTGTGACAAACAGGATGAACTAAAAGTGCTAGATACCAGCACCTGGCCTCCAGGAACTCTAGTAAAAATGTAAAAAGAACGAACCTTTCCTCCTCCTACCGCATGAGATCGACAATAACACAGGGATAGAAATCAACGTCAGCTTCATGCCAACCCATCTCAATAACTCTCCTTAAATGCTTCTACCAAAATGTACGCAGTATCAGTAATAAACTACACCCTCTACAAACCATCATGTTACTAGCTGAATATCAGTTCACCTGCTTGACTGAAACCTGGTTATCTCACGGAAGGTAACTGAATGTCATAGGTCAGCCTCTCGATTACCTCAGCCTCCATAATTCCAGGGTTAGCAGACGCGGCGGAGGTGTTGCATTACTATACTCATCCAGTTTCAAGCAGTCCAGATTTCAGGGGACCAAATCAGATAACTTCGAAGCCCTAGGTGCCACATTAAGAAAGCATACCATACAACCCTAAATTTGTCTTGTATATCTAACCCCTGACCACACAGAAGATTCACAAAGTGAACTGATAGCACGGATAGCAGCCAACCTAGCCCCCAATATCCCCACCTTCATTATAGGCGATTTCAACATACCTACGCCTAGACGTTGAACTCAAACGTTGGTGCAGCTTTCGGGAATGAGGTGATTGCGAAAACAGTATTCTCCATCAAATACTTAAACCCAGAGATCATCCTTGCACGTCTCACAGAAATCTACAGCAAGACTCAATAGACATTGTTATATCTAACCTGGCTAACCAGCTATACTTGAAATTGCCTCCCAAAGAGCTTCCAAGCAATTAAAATTCTCTGATCGATCCAATGCATGGTTCAATGCTGAAGTCCGAGAAGCATTCAAGATGAAACAAAAAGCTTTCAGAATATGGAAAAAGTACCAGATGTACAAGAAAGAGCGGGCAACCTTCCTCAAATGTAAACGAAAAGCAATCCGGCAGCTGGTACTCAACAGAATAAACCACTCCAAACGTATTACATCCAAATGCAACAAAGATTTCCATATCGATGAGAAGGTATTTCAGGAATGGGTATCTTTGACTTTCAATAAGGTGCCATCATACCCAAAAACTCCAAACCTAAGTGATTTCTTCATGCACTCCAGACAGCCCCTTTCAACTATAACTATAAAAAACAACACCTTATAAATACCATCAATAGACTTCCCAATAAATCTACAATTGGTCCTGACGGCTTCCCTCTATTTATGGTTAAAGTGTGTAGTGCCTTCATTGTAGAGCCCCTTCTTGTAATATTTAATCGCATATTGAATTCCGGATCAATCCTGACAATGTGGAATCACTACAGGGTACAACCCGTAGCCAGTAGAAGAAACCGTAAAGAACCTAAGGACTTGAGACCAATCTCAGGTGGGCTTCTCGGTATTAAAAGTGTTTGAGGAAACTATCTAATCAGCACTGATCGACCAATGCTTTTCTTATAGACCCAAACATCTGCATACTGCGATCACCAAAGATCTACATATACAAATCTACTGGACACCCTATTTAAAGTTCAAACTGCTCTCAACAGTAAATCTCAGTTGGACGTCATCTTCCTTGATATTTCATCTGCTTATGATAAGCTCTCAGTTCCCGCTCTCTTCTACATTCTAGAAAAGTACTTTGTCATTACTGGAAGCCTGCTAAAAACCATCAACCTCAACCTTACACCAAGACAACTCATCATCAGCTATAATTCCTTCCAACACGAGTGCATTATAACGAGAGGAGTACCGTAAGGAGGTTTCCTGTTCGGTCTACTGTTCGCCCCTGCCCTTGAACCTTTCCTCGCAAGGTACACTGATTTCTCATCATATGCAGACGACCTCAAATTATACATACCATCTAAAGAAGCTGAATAAACTCACCTGTCAAATTAGCGAGTCCCTGTCCTGATCGACAGCCTTGTAACCTATCTATTGAAAATAGGTCTGGAACTAAACGTATCAAAATCAGCTCAACTTACCTTCACAAAAAAGAGAATCAAAAATTACATCACAGCCTATCACAACGGATTACAGATAAGGAAAGTGAAGTCTCACACCGACCTCGGCATGACTTGGGACGAGGCCCTCACTTTTCAGACCCATTTCTCGACCATGAGATCGAAGACTTTCTCGGCGATGTGAGCAATTCGCCAAGTGCTGACGGGGTTACTGAACGTCGATGTAGTCGGAGGATACGTCCAACGGCGCCTACAACCTCTCGCACTGTATGCATCATCAATCTGGTCTTCTGCCCCGACGTCGTACGTAAACAGATTCCTGGCAGTCGAGTACTGGGTAATGCGATGGATGAACAGGGTCACAGGCAACATATTCACCATCTTCAGGGCTGTTTTATATACCAACTTAAATATCACTCTCTGGAGAGTTCACGTAGCATCCAGGACTATTCTTCTTCTTTCCCAGATGTTCGAGGACTTATCTCTACTCCACGTGCTGGACGCAGTAATGACAACCCCTACCTACTGTTGCATTCTGTACTGTGCAACCTGCGCTGTCTGAAGAATTTCTTCCCAAACAACAATCAAGCTTTTCAATTCATTGTAAATAAAGCAATGGACCCTGTGAAATACCCAAAGCAAGCAGTACAGAGTGAAGAGCCTCTCTGAAGCACACAGCTTACTTCAACTATAATCTTGTCAATAATTGAATTTATAAACATTATTGTAAATATACGCACTTGTGTAAATATTGTAAATAATTGAGCATATTTTGTACACCTTTCTTATATTGTAAATAATTGTAATTCTTGCATTTTTTTGCACCCTTCTAGCCGGTCGGCTCTGTATAAGGGGTGAAAGCAAACACTTGCTACTTTAATAAACGGATTTAATAATAATAATAATAATAATAATAATAAGATAGAAGGTAATGTTCTTTTTTTTTTTTTTTTTTTCAGAACGCCAACAGACGTTGGCCAGATTACATTTACTGAACTTTGAAAGAGAAATATTCTGGTTTCTTTGAATATTTAAGATCAATCTTTATTATTTATCAAGAAAAAACAATCCCATATGGACATTTCAACAGCTACTTACCTGAAACAAAGGATTTATCATTGTCTTTGGAATAATTTGGATTATCCACCATCCTGGCTGGATTCAGTGGGATTTTTTCCCTTATGGCAACACCGCCTCGTTTTCGAGTTGGGCACAGCACCCAACATAGACTGGATGGAAGAAAGCAAATTCTACTTCTTTGTAAGTCTGGAAACTCTTGATATCTCTTAAATAGGATGAAGCATAGAATTCCGAAAATAAGAGAGAGAGCAACACACACGCCAGTCACGACCAGGATTGGTAACTGAAAGAGTACAGCGAAATACTAATTAATTTCTATTATAATAGTTGTATTAACTTTTATTCCAACGTACACTGGTAGACAAAAGGTGTATCCGAGTTGGCACGTTCATTTATATTTATATTGAACTGTAATTGTGGATATAGATCAAATAACTGTGAAATTGGCCAGCTAGCTAATCTTGCCTAGAAATTCTGTGTAAGGGAAAAGGAAGTAAAGGATAAGAAGGACAGTACATATTGTATACTGATGTGCGAAATTTAAGGACCAGTCAGGTTTTCACTTCTCATAGGAGTGCCCTAGATATGGGAAAAGCACATCAAAGGAACCTCGTGAGGTACAGAAATGATGAAGGAAACAACAGCGACATAACAACGGAAACAAAACGGCACAGAGGGACTTTATTCAAAAATAGCAACATAGCAATGGCTTCAATGTTGCATACAGATGCATCATGCCAAAGATGTAACAGAGGGAAGAGGTGGTCCTCAGTAGGAGATTTGGCCACCCCTAATGTGGTTGCAGGCTTTGCACCGCCTGTCCATACTTAGAACAGTGTTGTTGATAAGTTCTTGCGGTAACATCGCCCATTCCTTTGTCAGCACCATCTTCAGCTGGTGAACATTTCCTGGTGGGTGTGGACGTGCCGCTAGGCCTCTCTCCAGAGTGTCCCATATGTGGTCGATGGGATTTAGATCAGTAAAGGGGAAGGCCAATCCATATGAACAAGGTCTTCACTTTCCAAAAAGCATATCAAAGCTGCAGTGCAATGGGGTGTGGCGTTATCATCCATAAACACGAACTCTGTGACAATGGCACCTCGGAACAGACGCACATGGGGAAGAACTACCTCAATACATTAACGTGCACCGGTTACAGTACCGATTTCCAGTATATGGAGTTGTGCACGTCCATCCAAGATATCGCCTCCCCAGACGAGAACACATCGACCGCTATATCGACCCCTTTTAGTGATTTTTGCGGGATGATACCATGTGCCAACCTCTCGCCAGATTAGCTAACGTCCAGAATCGCTGCTGAGACTGAATCTACTCTCATCAATAAAGATTACCTTAAGTAAAGATTTTGTGGTTGTAACCTTTAGAAATATTGTTGGTCCTTAAGTTTTGCCCACCAGTGTACATAATGTTAATATTTGGGGTAAGGCTGCACCGGTGATTTTCTACAAATCTGGGATCAATTCCCTTCTGTTAAATACTGTATCCTGTAAAGGCCAGATAATGAGTGATAGTTGGTTTATGTGCACTGAGTGGACAGAAATCATGGAATACCTACCTAGTAGTCGGTAGGCCCACCTTTTGCCCGAAGAATGGCAGCCACAAGGCTGCCATTCTTCGGGCGACACAATGTCTCGCCCTGTGATGCATTGAGTCCACTAGTTTACGAAAGCGTTCCACAGATACATGTATATCCATCCATGCTTACTGCACCGCTGTATATACTTCCGTGGCATTCTTGGATGGAGGATCTAAAGCTCGAACGGACCTTTCCACAGCATCCCAAAGTTGCTTCACAGGTTTCATGTCCAGTGAACGAGGAGGCAATTCCATGGTTGTAAAATCTGCGGAATGCTCTTCGAACCATGTTTTAATCACCACGGCTCTGTTGGGAGGAGCATTGTCCTGATGGAAGAATCCATTGTGCTGTGGACATATATGATGACCATGAAGAGATGTATTAGAGGTCCCAATGTGGGCCAATTGAACACGCCCCAGACTGTTACCGACCGTCGACCTGCCTTAACCATGACGGGGTGCATAGTTTGGCGGTTTCCGCCAGATACACACCATGCCGTCCGCTCGAAAAATCAAGCGAGTGGGACTCATCGGACAAATCACCCGTGTCCAATCATCCAAAGTCCAGTGCCGATTGTCTTTCGCCCAGTTCAGAGGTAGAGTCCTGTGTCGTGGTGTGAGCAATGGGACTCTGGTGGATCAGTGGCTCCTATAACCTATTGAGGTTAATATATGCAGTAGCTCCTATAACCTATTGAGGTTAATATATGCAGTGGCTCCTATAACCTATTGACATTATGGTCTTGGTGGAGACGTTTCTGGCACTTCAATCGTTGAAGTCGGTGGTGATTTGTGCCACTGTCGCTCTCCGGTTGGCTGAAACAATGCGAGACAGACATCGAAGGCCGCGTCCTCTTTCTCCTCCCACAGCGCTGTCCACAATGAGATGTTGTTTCGGAAATGGCGTATTCGCGATACACTCTTGATACTGTAGAACGGGAATAGTGCAATTTCTATATCACCTCCGCGATAGAGTGACCCATGCGTCGGTCACCCACTATCATCCCTCTTTTATTTATTTATTTTTTTTTTTATTATTTTTTATTTTTTTCCTCTATATATTTTATTTTTTATTTTATTTTTTTATTTATTTATTTTTTTCTCTATATATTTTATTTTTTATTTTATTTTTTTTATTTATTTATTTTTTTCTCTATATATTTTATTTTTTATTTTATTTATTTAAATTTTTATTATTTTTATTTTTATTTGTTTTTTATTTTTATTATTTTTTTATTATTAATATAATTATTATCGTTTTTTTTGCTCAATTTGCCACACTATCAATTTTTATTTCTCATACATAAATATGTCACTTTATTATTATAATATATTATAATGTATTACCTTTATTATAATATATTACCTGCACGCACCACTAGCTTTTTTATTATTTTTTATTTTTTATTTTATTTTTATTATTTTTTTTTCCTTTTCTTTTTTTTTTTTTTTTATAACCTGCACCACGGGTAGTTTTTTTTTTTTTTTTTTCTTTCTCCTCTCTTGCCTCTGGAATGGGCCCCCAGAGGGTCCTGGCCCACCTGCTGACAACACCAGGTGGGTCAGAGTCTCTTTAGAGACGGTACGTGTTTTATTGGGACTGGCCCACCTTCCCGTGGTGTGGACGAGTACCCAGAATCATTTGTCCAGGTGACTGATGCTTCTGGGTAACCAAGCGGCCAGAACAGAACCACAGAACACACACATAATACACACGAACGTACGTCACACACATATCTGGCCCAATTGTAGTGATACTGTTCTTCACAGAGATACGAGGCGGAGTTGAACAAACGTTCTAGGTGCTGCCCTTACATATGGATATGTAAGGGCAGTAAATATGGATATGTAACGGACATGTGGATATGTCCACATGTCCACATGTATCATCCCTCTTTCAAAGTCGGTTAACTCACAACGTTTATCCATATTGACATCGAATTATCGTCTATGTGAATGCAGTTATGCATTCACGTATATGCATATGAATTATGGATAGCGGTGTAGCAAGCATGGATGGAAATACATGTGGAACGTTTTCGTGAACTAGTGGACTCAATGTCTCGCCCCGTGACTGCCATTATCCGGGCGAAAGGTGAGCCTACCAGTTACTATGTTGGTATCCTATGATTTTTCTCCACTCAGTGTACGTTCCAAAGAAGAACGAGAACAGAAAGAACTGCCCGTATTTTCCAAAGAAGAAAGAGCAGAGATAATGATTGATCTGCGTTCTTGTTCCATTATTAATAAACTCACCATTTCTCCTGACAAGACTAATCTTTATCTTAAGGGCCCCTTAGAGATGTTCAGAGGATATAGAGAGCTGAGAATATATGAAACAGTGCCGTATTTAGCAGTCACGGGGCTGAAACTCCTGTCATTCAAAGCACCCGTACTTTTGCACTCCTGGGCCTGACTATTCGGCTACTGTATACCTTATTCAAGTCATAATACAGTACAGAAATCTGTATTATGGAGTGACGCGAATGAAAATGTAGTTTCCTGACCTTATGGCTGTCAGTGGATCTGGCGGATGCCCAGATAATGGTATTTGCCAACGTGTACAGTGTGAACCAGGAAATTTTGGGGATATATTATCACAGTCTGGAATTCCTCTTGTGTTTTGAGCTGGTACCTTAGCTGTCATACCCGGAACAGTGACTGCATGCGATATTGTGTGGTACTATACTTAGGGTGGTAGAAAATGAAAAAGACGTGGGAGTAATTGTGCAGTCAGATATGAAGTTTTCTGAGCAATGCAGGCAGGCTGCACAGGTCATGGGGTCAATACAGGAATTTTGCTAGTAGGGAAAAGGAGGTGATTATCCCTTTGTATAAGGAAATGGTCAGGCCACGCCTTGAGTATTGCGTACAGGTCTGGGGTCCTCATTTTAGGAAGGATGTAGATTTTCTTGAGGGTGTACTGAGAAGAGCAACGAGATTCGTGAGGGGAACGAAGTGGATTCTCTTATGAAGAGAGGCTTAAGTCTGCAAATTGCAGCGGCTGGAGACTAGTCACCTGCGAGGTCATCTGATTGAGGTGTATAAGGCCTTGAATGGGTTGAGCACGCTGAATCTGATGGGAATCTTCCTAAGGAAAGATAGTTGTAGAATAGATTGTGCGGAAATTTGCCTTTAGCCAGCGGCTGGTTAATTGCTGAAAGAAACTTCCATCTGTCGTTGTGGAAGTTGATAGCTTAAATAAATTCAAGGAGGAATTTGACAAACTTTTAGAGGGAATGGTTGTGTGAATTTTTTTTTTTTTTTCGGCTGATGCTACATAAGCTCATACACTTGCTTTCTTGCATCGCGTGCCTCTATTACTATCACTATTACTACTATTACGTTATGCTAAATCTGGACAATTCTACTCTTCTTACACTGTGACAGCACAGACCTGCCTAAGCTTGATCTCAACCCAACTGAACACCTTTGGAATGAATTTTGGCGTCGGGCCTGGCTAAAATACTACTTTCCTGTTTTCAAACATTTTCCCCAAGTATACCGGCAAGGATGCAGAATGCAATTAAGGGCAAAGGTGGGCCAACATTAGTAATTATTGCATCGACTAAACGTTCTTTAAAACATGCATGAGTCCGACTGTTTTTGGCAATATAGTGTAAAATATCTTTCTCTATTAGATTGCTTTATAACAGATTACTATAAGACAGATTACTTACCAATAATTTGCTTGTTGCTCTATCTCCGTGATCCTTTTTTACAAACATTGTTGTGACTGGAGGCAGTGGATGGCCCTTTGGAATAAATGTCGGAAGAGCCTTTGGAATAGGATCTGCAATTTTAAAAGATAATTAATATTGATAAAATCAATATTTAATTAATTATATCAAATTAATATTGAAAATTTTGCTTAATGGAAAATTAGTATTACTGTAGTATATCAAATGATGAAAGGAAGCTATTTTTCTGCGTCAACTAAAAAAAAAAAAATTAAAATAAGAATAATAATAATAGTAAAAAATAAAACAGAATATTTATACTGTTCCCATTCCCCCAAGGTAATCATCCAATTCTGTTTTTATTATAGTCAGACTCATTGCCTCTGTCACATTGGGAGGCAATTTTTTTTCCGTGTTCAATAACCACTGCCCCTAAAGGAACTTCCCCTATGTGCAGTCTTCTCATATTCACTAAGGTTTTATATTTGTGCCTCATAATTACTGTCTTACTTAAGAGGGAAAATAGACCTTCCTCATTCATGAGGCGCTCAACCACATCAGCGCCTTATATATTTCAATTGGATCTCCCTTAGATGTCTACCTGTCAAATATGGCGGACATAGTGTTATTGATATGTTACTTGCAGAGTTAATTGCAGAGTATTGGCATCTCTCATATTGTGGAATTAACTTCACAACTAGCATGGCATGATCAGCATGATTTGACATGATTGGAACATCAGGGTACCTGCCACCCACCGACGATAGGCCAACAAGCCTTGAAACGGTGCCGTCTGGGTGGTGGTGGTGCCCACTGATAATAAGTAACAATAGTCTTCTCTATTAGTGAAGCGTTACTTATTCGAAGCGTTACTTGTTCGAAATAGTGCAATACCTGGTAACTAGTTATGAAAGTACCCACCATATGAGATACAATTAAATCGATGCCTTTACACTATCATTGTAGTTTATTTTTATGAGCTAACTTGTGTATTTACATGTCTTATTTTATAGTTATTTCACACTCATATCGTATTTTGCTTTGCGCATTTATATTTTATTAGGGAATATGGAAGAAATTACCGAGTGACCCTAATATAATAGTTTTTCCAGAACAGGACTATTATTGTTCGCGATGGCAATCTGCGCTACATCAAGTCTATTACAGCTGGAGTCCCACAAGCTGGGGTCCTGTCAGGTATCTCGTTCTCAGCTGTACTTGTGTCGTTCGTGACGGGCCGAACTGATATCTTCACCTTTGCTGATGGCATAACTATTCACTCTTAACAATCTGGTGACACTGCTGACTATATCAATGCCTTAATCCTACAGAAAATCTAGAATGTCGAAGCGTTCCTATTCGGTTTCGGTATTCACATCAATCGTGAGAAGTCTGAACAGTCGACATTCTCGCTGCAACAATGGTGCAACCCATTTTATGAGGATCAGTGATTCCAACAACATTTCGATTTGGGCGTTATTTTTGACCAAAAGCTCTGCTTTCATATAGAACACATACAAATAAAGTTCTGCCGACTCCCGTGGATGTTTAAGCAACATCTATCACACGTCCATGACCAAGCTGTTGTGTGATATATGAAGATCTGTGTATATCCAGTCATTCTCTATGGCTCCTTCAACTTCTACGACAATCCTTAGATGGATTTTCGCAGGGGAATTCTGGCTATTGAAGTCGGTCATATGGAACTTTCGGCTTCCCTCTGCACCAAAGACCACCCAGATGGCTGCAGCTCTCACTGCAGCCATCTAACACAGCAGTGCGACAAACGTCTTCCTGCCATCATTCACGAGAGAAGACTCATTTTGTCAAAATCATGATTGGCATTATTTCTGAACCAGACTTCTTGGATAACTGCGGATGGGGTGATCCCAGTTCCAAGCCTTAGGGGCAACCCAGTCCTTCAGGCGTTTCCAAACCGGTTAAAGTTAACTGATCGGTTTTTACCCATACAAATGCTGCAGTACATATACTCCTCGGACGGCGACCTATACAAGTTCGCAGTTGATAAAAAAATAAGAGATAGAACTTACTCCACCGATTTCTTTCTTAGACCCACGACACAGAACATTAGAACTTGCTCTCGAGGACCTTTACATCACTGTAATGGATCCATCACTCCAGTGTTCCAACCTTACTGTTCCTGCTCAGATTACTGTCCTGCAACATAAAAGGACTTCTCTCTAGAAAATAATTTTACTTGCCAACACGCTATTGTATATATATTTTGATAGAGGACGTTGAACGGGAGGTCGCGTGAACAGCGATCCCGCTGGAAGTCAGCATTTGCGAACCGTTTCTGTTGAAGAAACCGAGTAGCAAAGTCCTCCGGAGCGGATAATCCGCAGGCTCCAATGATTCGACGCGTTGCAGATGATATGAACTCATTTGGTCTGCAAGACGTAGGACATTCTCCTCATTGTCTGGCGTCCTCGTCGTTCGCTCTCGATTCATGGTACCTCTCGTGAAACAACCAGTCTCACGTAACCTTCTCGTCATACGATTAAAATCATATGATGAGGAGCACGCCTGTGCGGGAAACGTTCCTGGTACAAGCGCAGAGCGGCGCGCCCGTTACAGTCCGCAGCTCCATACGCGAGGTGCATGTCGGCCATTTCAACGTTTGAATACTCGTCCATCCTGCTGCCTCGGGAACCGGTTCGCAAATGCTGACTTTCAGCGGGATCGATTTTCACGCGACCTCCCGTTTAACGTCCTCTACCGCATGACGAAGGCATTTCGGACCCTGCAATGCTATGTGATTCCGATTCGTCTTTGTGCCCCCTACACCACCTGCAAGTTTGTCGCACTGGTAGTGAATCACCCTGTATAAGTTTGTCATTTTTTGTGCTCCAATTCATCATACGATGTATAATTAGTAATAATATTGTTGTTTTTTTTTTTCTCTCATCTTTGTGTATTATGTTGTGTTATCCCTTCATGTAAATCCCTGACTTGTTGTGTACGGCCTGTGCCTTGTGTATACAATAAAGAGTTCTTCTTCTTCGAAAAGAATTAAAAGAAAAACAGAATGCTGGTAAGTCAACTTTGTCTTGAGCTGAGGATGATATAGGATGATATTCATTCAGTTGTAATAGAGGTGGGAGTATTGATGGACAAAAACTGCGTCCAAACGCTTTCTGAAAAGATCGCAATGTTGGACTACTATTTGGACAATACGAAAGTTTCGCCTTTTCAAAACAGAGTTTGGATTGATTAGTAACTGTTCTACAATTTTTGCCGACCTCGGTACATGCCCCCAAAAAATAAAGCTGGAGTTCTGGATACAAGCCAATTGCGTTATGCTACATAAGACCATCCCGCACAACAGACCGGACATAACCCTTGTGGACAAGATGGAAAAAGCTACCTACCTGATTGCCATAGCGGTGCCGAACTCTAGCAACGTCCAGAAAACCCAAGAGGAAAAAATTACGAAGTACACGAACCTGATACATGAGATCAAGGAGATGTGGCAAATGCAAGAAGTATCGATCATCCCGATCATCGTGTCAACCACTGGTATGGTACCAAAGATTCTACATAGCAGCCTAGCAGCAATAGGTCTCCCAGCGAACACCTACAAGGAGCTACAGAAAGTAGCAATCCTGAACACCTGTAGGATAGTCAGAGATTTCCTCGACCGACAGTAACACCAGACATTACAACCACCCTGTGCACTTGGTAACAGTACCCGTCACGGAGTGGAATCCCCCAATCAGGGAGAAATAATATAAAAGCAATAATAGTAATAATAATAAAGTGTAACTGTTGCTCTGTCCCAGGAAGGGCTTTCCACACGTGCTATGGCTGATAAAATAGGCTGCCAGTCAATCTATCCCGAGTGCTGAATTTAAAGCGCGAAACTGATGATGTGAAGAGAAGGCCTGGATCAGGCCGTAACAGAGCGACTACGTCTTCCCAAGATCGATATTTGAAGCGGCCATACCTTCCTAATCGCCATGCTAGTGCTCCTGATCTAAAACTTGACTTTGAGATGGCTCTGGTGTTGAAACAACTGCACAAACAATCGAAAGACGGCTTTCGGAATGTGTTCTGCATGCCTATCGGCAAAAGAAGAAGCCTTTGTTGACCCAACAAATGAGGAAGAAGCGACTAAAATGCATGTTTCGTGGACAAAAGAGCAATGGGACACCGTCATCTTTTCTGACGAATCGAAATTCGACCTGCATGGCTCGGATGGGAAGCGATGTGTCAGAAGACGAAAATCGGAGGCATACCATCCTGACTGCATAACATCGACTGTAAAGTTCCCCCCAGTCAGATGGTCTAGGGATGCATAACAAGCAAAGGGGTCGGGCGAATTAAGTTTATTAACGGAACGGTGAATGCAGAAACCTAAACTGCTGTCTTTGGGGGGGGGGGGGGTTGCCTGAAATCTGTTATTAAGGATCATCACACAGACGTCCAAAACTGCATTTTTCAACAGCACCTTGCCATACAGCAAAATTGGCAAGTTTTATGCTATTTAGATTTAATGATTAGTTTGTCTTCTTGTCTCAGGGCTTAAACCATACTTACACCAATGTTTTCACTCGTTTTTCTCCCTGAAGGTGCAGTCATACCTCAAAAAATACTATCATTACAGCGTTGGACTGGCCCGGCAACAGTCTAGATTTGAACCCTACTGAAAATTGATAGTACATAATGCCGTCTAAAATTGCTCAGAAGCCAAGAAGCCATTCAGCTGCAGGAGAGCATTGTAAAGGTGTGGTACCAGGAAATTGGGCAACCGTATATCCAGACGTAGATTAACTCTATGCCAGATCACTGCAATGCTGTAATTGCAGCCCGAAGAGGAACACCAAAATATTGAGGACGTATTTTGCTGATTTACAGTACATAATACAATTACGTTAATTTGTCATTTCAGTTTGTACACGTAAATGTAATAAAATGTATGTTTGATTGTCATGATTGCCATTTGCATGATTTTCGTATTGCCATTAATTATGCATTTTACCCTTTGGGAAGATGTATATGCCAATTAGGTATATCAGGTGGAGTCTTTTTATTGGATTTCATTCACAGAGATATATATCCCATCTAACAAACAAAAAAAAAAAAAAAAAAAACTATTATTTTTAGGTCACCCGAATAATTAAATTCATCTGTCGGGCTGTGTGTCTTATGTCTGTTAATTGCGTCGTTCTATGGTAGATTTGTCTGTTTTGCTGGACGAAAACCCCCCAGTTTCTGGAGGAAAGGCTTGCTATCTACGCTTGAGACCGACTAACTGAGCCACGGAGTGAAAAAAATATCCCATCTAACAAATGCATTATGAACATTTCTGAAACCCACAATGCAGCGCAAAATATTATTTGCAAAATTCACAGGGATTCAGTTTTTTTGTCCGCCACTGTATGAACCTTTGGAGATTTTGTAGGTATGGGATGAGAGAGAGAGAGAGAGAGTGTCCTCGTTTGGATGGAGGCATCGGTAGCTAAATTCATTGAACTATATAAGGCTTTAGAAGACTGCAGTCTTCTAAAGCCTTAAAAGAAGAAGGAGATGACGTACGGTTAACACTGCGAGGAGGATCATTATCTGTAAAGGTATCTTGAAAATTTAGCTCATATTGATTAGGAATTACGTTATTGATTGAGTACTGTAAATTTGAAATTCCATTGTTAGCTCATTTACATGAAGGGCCTCACCAATTATTTTTTAATTCACTTAGAAAATTTTCTTATCGGAGATCATAAAAATCTTACTATGTTTTACAGATAATCCAATTGCGTGCTGTTTTTAGACATACGCTGAATGAAACAAATTCATTACTTAGCAATGAAGTTGCTTGAAGAGTAAAGATGGCTCCCAATAAAAGGCAAACAGAAAACTAGAAACAGGAAGTTGCGCCATGATTGACACAGTAAAAGGGTCAGTGCGTGTAGTGTAACAAAACGACAGTTTGCTGTAGGCGTGGCTACTAACAGTTAGAGAGGCTTAAGAAAAGAATAAAGAAAAGATGATTACAAAGAACTTAATGTTGCGACCGATCCGTCACAGCCTTGAACTTATTTAAGTTGTTAACCTGCACCACAACAGACGGAAGATTGCTCTAACTGTCAACCACATGCAGGCTGAAGGAAATTTTCCGCACGTCTCTCTCTCTCGTAGAATCGAATGGAGAGTCTTCATTCTGCTAGAGTGTTCTATTGAAGATTCCCCATAATTAGATGCATTAAAATTTGTTTGTTGTAATTAGATAACCAGTTTTCCCTCAAACCGTAAGATGGAAGCTTATTTCGAAGACCTTTATGCCAAACACGATCAAAAGCCTTTGAAATGTCAAGAGCAACTACTTGACTTTCACCAAACGTTTCCATTGAATTTATTCTTAGATGAGTAATATGAGCCAGAATACCACCAGTGAATTGATACCGATGGAATCCATACTGGCAATCGCTGATCAGATGGAAGGTTTCTACATTGTTTAAGAGATTCCCAATAATTAGACGGTAAATTGATTTCTCTATTACTTTCGAAAGAGTAACCATAATTGCAATGGGACGATAATTGGATGGCAGAGATTTGTCAGCCTTTTTAGCAATTGCTGGATATGTGAAAATTTCCAAGCAGAAGGAAACACGCCTTTCGAATAAGAAAGTGAAAAAAAGGCGACACAGAACAGGAACAGGTTTTGAAAATAAGTGGAGAAATATCATCAGGACCTGGAGATTTCTTAGCACCAAGATTCGTCAAAATCCTTCTGACATCTTTTTAGCAGAAGACCACAGGAGGCATTGAATGGATAGTAGTTGGAAAGGTGGGAGATAGTTTACCAAGTTCATTAATACACGAGTTGGAAGGGGGAAAAATGGATGCTACGAGGTCAGCTTTATCCTTGACTGAAATGGCAATAGAACCATTTGGTTTTGACTACCTCTGCAACAAGAGACCCGAATGCTCGGCTACCATTTGGACAAGAAGCAAGTTTTCTGCTCTTAGCCTCTTCGTAATCTAGTTTAGACTGATTAATAACTGATTTACAATTGTTGCAGGCTTTGGTGTAGGCAGAAACTGAAACTGAAGATTTGGAAACAAACAAATTGCGATATGCAACATTCTCATCTTGTACAGCCTTAGCACATTTATTGAAAAACCAAGGTTTAAATAAAGGAGGAGATTTTATGGTGGAGTATGGAATAAAGGATTCCATCCCTACAAAAATAAAAAACACAAAACAAATTATGATATTAGGGTTCCCTGTAAATGTTTACATCTACCCATATTTATTTTGTCTGTAAATTGCGTGTGTTCTCTGGTCGATTTGCCTGTTTGCTTGACGCCTGAGACCAACTAACTCAGCCACCCTACAAGAATAATTTCACTGACATGATCTGAGCAAACGTGAACATCAGAAGTTTTGAAATAGTAATGTGACCAGGGAAAAGAAGAAAATAAATCTCGCAGATCATCTTAGTTTGGATTCTTCTAATGCCAAACAACACGAGGTTAGGATTGACCATGAGAGAAAGGCTCCATTAGAGAAAAGACAATCACCAAGTTGTGATCTGAACAGCCTAGAGGACCACTCACCTCGACAATGTACTTATAAGGGTTGTTTGTGAAAAATGATCAAGCTTATTGGCTGTGCTTCGGATTATCTGGTATTCTGGTAGTTAAATGAACAATCTGTGCGAGGTCATTAGTAAAAGCGAAAAACTCACCAACTTGCCCAGCTGGGTCCGTGTGACTAGAAAAAGGAAGACAGCTGGAGTTGTGAATATTAAAATCACTAAGGAAAATTAACTCACTGTCAGGAAATTTGGACTGGAGAAGGTCAAGTTTCAAAGAGAGGAAGTCTGTAAATATCAGAACGGACATATGCACAAGTAAAGGAATCATATGGCGAATAATTCGAACAACTGAGATGAGCAGTGGTTAAATCAACCGATAACTGAGATTCTGTCAGAAAAAGTGCGTAGGGTTTGGCAGACCGTAAGTGGAAATTGACATCATTGAGATTAGAACTGAGACCACGTATATTTATGCAATGAACGAGAAAGCGTTTTGAAGGTTTAGATGATTTCGCAGATAAGTTTGCTCTATATATATATAAGTTTTACAATTCGTGGTATACTCAGTGATAAGAAAAGAAGGGGAAGAAGGGGGCGAGACATGCTGTATGTAGTAATGAAATTTTTGGATATATCTTATACATGACAAGAATATACTCAACTCCTTGACATAACGTGGCCTCGACAATATCCAGTGCATACACACTACTCAGACTGCCTCCAGTCACTATCCGGCAGAGTAAAGGCAGCGAGATTATACACTAGTTGATCCGAAGCATCCTACAGAATTCCCAATAGGTTCGGTCGCTTCGGGTCGGCCTGCGAACACCGTTTTATAGCTGCACCTTTGAAATGTAAGGAAGATTGGATCTCGCCATGATGTCCATCATAAGCTCAAAAGACATTAAACATACTGCATGACGGAAAAGATGGAGAACGGTTTACAGGAGCTTTACTCTGGATTCCAACATTTTAAGTCTCCAATAAGTAACGTGGTGGTATTGCCCCGGTTGATCAGAGTCATCTACGCGCGTTTTCTTAAAACTAACTTAATATTGCATCATTATCTTCTCAAATCAAATTTAAAATCTGGTTAGTTAATTATTTACCTTTGTGGAATTGGGCTTCTACAGACACGTTTGACTCTCCGTATCCGTTGATAGCGACCAAGGTGTATAAGCCATCGTTCACGTGAGTAGCTCTTTTTATTTGAAGACAACCTTTTACAGATGAATATAAAAGAAAATGCAACGATTACGTGTAATCAATAAAATTCATTATTAAAATAAAAGTTAATAACAAGCAAAAAAAACCTACTAAAGTCCTACTAGGCCAATTCGCACTAACCGATTCTATGCACAGCACAGAATCGGTTAGTGCAGGCATCTTAATCTTAATTCTACTTACTGTTATTAGTTATTTTCTAAAATGGCTTAAATACGACCGGGTGGGGGGAGTTAACACTATACTTCAAACAGTAACCAACCAAGTTTCATTCAATTTCAATAGTCTTATTTTTAATTACAAGTCAACAAAGTTGTGTGAGGAAAGATGAACAATATAAATCGCCGTTCAGTAACCCAATATTTAAAAAAAACGGGCTAATGCCCTAATGAAATCCATGAGAAATGGCTACAAAATTAGGGGAAAATGCCTCTTTCTATTCAATGGTTGCAGAATATGAATATCAGAATATATAACAACCATGAAGAAGACTGTAAATGATGAGATTTGTAAGAATTGGAGCTAGAGAAGCACTACTTTTCTCGAAAAAAGGAGCGGGAAGGGTATCAGGACCAGGGCAGTGAAATCTTTAAGCCGAGAAATGGCTGACTGGTCGTTATCAGTAGTGAGAACTAATCTATCAAAACAGTCAATATTCAAACGGATAACAGGGAATAGAACGTTGCTGTTCGGGAGAACAGTTTCGAAAAATGGGTAGCAAAAAGATTAGCAATGCCAAGAGGAGAGTTGACTGAGATATTCGAATCATTAACATAGGAATTCCAGAAGATCTTCTTCTTCTATCTCGATAGTCGTTTGACATAGCACCACAGTGGTCTCGAATTAAAATTCCGACTAAGTTCAGTTTCTACTGAGTGAAGACAATGAGAATATTGAGATTTCGTGACTTTCTTAACACGCCGAGGGAAGAGAAGGAAAAGTAGCTAAAGATAGTTTTGAGTTTTAAATACCTTTTGTGCAGGTAATTTTTGAGACGAATTAAATAAACATGTTCGATATCCAGTGAGGGAAGTTACTACGATTACCGGTAGAGAATTTGATGAGAACGAATTCAGAAATTGCAGAATGGAGATTACGTGCAGGTAATCAATACGAGCGTGTAATTATCAATCGATACAAAATCGACCAATCGATACAAAATGGGAATATGACCAATCGATACAAAATGTTGATTAAATGGGAATATGATCAATCGATACAAAATGTTGATTAAATGGGAATATGATCAATCGATACAAAACGTTGATTGGATGGGAATCCGATCAACATTGCCCAGAAACCGATTTAATGAAGATCAGTTAGTGTGCCTAAAGCTAAAAAAAGTATATATCAGAGGAAGATTCCGAAATAAAAGAAAATAAATCAATAACAATAGGGAAGTTACCTGATCGGATGAGATTATCATCCTTAGAAATTGTGAAGGAAATTGCTTCATGGGTAAAAACTAAATTAGGGTAGGAGTAGCTGCGGGTGGGAAAAACACAGATATCAGTTAGGGCATTACTAAGCCAAATTCTGCAAAATTGCTTAGCCAGTCAATTTGCTGAACGGTTCGGGTCAAAGGCAATTGGGACATTAAAATCACCCAGAATAAGTGGTATTGCTTCTGGAGGTTTCAAAAAGATTGCTGCATCTATAATATTCTCTAATTGTTGAATGGTGTCTAAAGAAACTGGAAGGGTAAGCTAATAACGAGATACCTTCAATGGAAGAATGTTTAGAGAAATGCAACATTTTGACCAAGTGATGGGTAAAGATAACAACACTAGTCCCCTTCGAGGCTCGAACCAAACGATAGAAAGAGTAGGACAGAGTTCAAATTTCACTGTCAAGTATGTGTGGATTTAACCAGGTTTCAGTGAGGGCAACTATGGCAAAAGTTTGTTGCAGAAGGAAGCAGTGATATAGTAATAATAATGGAGGCATCTGATGCAAGAAAGGAAGGGTATAAGCTTATGTAGCATCAGCCAGAAAAAAAAAAAAAAAACAATTTCACGGATCCAATCACTCTAAAAGTTAGTCCAGTTCCTCCTTGAATTTATTTAAGATATCAACTTCCACAACGATAGATGGAAGTATGTTCCAGCAATTAACCACCCGCTGACTAAAGGAAAATTTCCGCACATCTATTCTACAACTATCTTTCCTCAATTTCAATTTATGCCCCCTCAGGATCGTAATCTGAGCAAGCGGAAGAATCCCATCAGAATTCAACATGCTCAACCCATTCAATGCCTTATAAACACTTCAATTAGATCACCTCGCGAGTTAATAGTCTGCAGCCGCTGCACGTGCAGAACTTAGGCCTTTCTTGGTAAGAGGACCCCTTCGTTCCCCTCAACACTCCACTTCCTGAAGCACGAAAAGCACCCTTCAGACGGTTGCGTAGAGTTTATTACCACTGTCATAAGATCTGCATGTGATCTCTCCATCCCATGCAGAAGGCCCAACCGGTATGCAGTTCCCTGGTGGAATCCCCAACTACAGGATCTCAGAAGAAGAGTCCACCTTGCAAGAAAAATATTCCAGCCGGCTCGATCAAGGCTACCTCCCCATGAGGTAGATTCCGCCAGGGAGGCTTACCGCATTGTCAGAAATGAATACACAAAGCTAATACATAAAAGTAAAAAAGCAAACGTGGAAAACCCTGGTATCCACTTCTGGGAATAAGGAAACCTCGGGCATCGTTTTCAAGATCGTAACAAACGAGGAGAGGTACTCGACACGACACTAAAGATGGATGGCTCCTCTACTTACACCTGGAAGGATAGCATTAACAATATTCTAGACACCATTTATCCCATTGAAGCTGCAGCTATGACTCAACAACAACAAGAAATAGTAGATGAAAACCACAACTATCATCCTGCCTCTGTGGAATCCCCGTTCGCTAACATTGAGATGGACTTGCCAATAAACAAAATGAAACTAGGAAAAACATCTGGTGCGGATCTGCTGGAAGAGGATGTGGTTAAAAAATTTGCAGAATACTATCCTGTTACTCTCCTAAGCCTTCTAAATAGGTGCCTAACAGAAGGCACCTTTCCAACACCCTGGAAAACCGCAACTCTGAAATTTATATTGAAAAATCCCGACAAGCCACCACAAATTCCAACCTCCTACCGCCCGATTGCCTTGCTCTCTGTAATGGCCAAGTTACAAGAACGCCTGCTCATATTTCGCTTAACCGCCAGATATGAAGAACAAAAAACTTCCAAGTGACAAGCAATTTAGATTCAAAGCAGGTTGCACAGAAGATGCCATCAACAGATTAATCACTCAAGCAACTTACACAGCCTTTAAACACTCCCTTGCAATCATGGTAGACTTCGCTGGGGCCTTTGATCGACTATGGTGGCCCAGTGTTCTTCGGAGGCTTCCACAATCAAATGTTTCCAACAACCTATACAACAGTTTACGGTCATATTTAACTTGTACATAGATCCAAGTTACCAACAGATTCCAGACAGTGACTATGTACATCGATCGAGGCTGTCCGCAGGGCTCTGTGCTTGGCCCGTTCCTGAGGTCTATTGTCCTGGATAAGTTCCTGGGCATGGACCTGGGAGGTGTTGAGCCCTTGGCCTTCGCGGATGATCCTGTCCTTTTGGTATGTGCTAACACCAGGGCGACCCTGGAGAAAATGGCAAATGGAGCACTGTTGAAACTCCAGAACTGGGCAGCCCTGCACAACCTTATCATTTCGGGAAAAAAACAAAATCCGTACTCCTTAAAGGCAGGCTACAAATCACAAGACCACCTACAATAAAATTAAACTTTACACCCATACGACTGCACAATGAAGTCAAGCTCCTAGGTATCTTCTTAGACTCGGGGTTTACCTTCCACCACCACCTAAAGTATCTAGTCAACAAAATTCAAAGGTACAGTGCTATGATAAGGCAGGTCAGCAGGGCAGACTGGGGGCTGAAGCACAAGGCTCTTACTCTCATATACCAAGCGGTAAACGTGCCAATTGTGTGTTATGGTGCTTCCATCTGGTACCGAAAAGCCATCCAAGCAAAAAATAAACGTAAGCTGGATTCAATCCAGAGGTTTATGCTCCTTTCAATTTGCAAGGCGTACCGCACCGTCAGCACCCCTGCTTTGCAGGTATTAACTGGATGTCGGCCAATATACTTAGAAGTGGTTAAAAGAGGACTTTTTTTTATCATATAAGGAAGGGAGTTCCAATCCAACTGTTTAATTTTCAACTTGACACCACAAACGGCACCAGGCAGGAAAGACAACGGATAACCCAACATCTATAAGAGATATGGCAACATGACTGTGACACTACAACAAAAGGAGCCATCACGAAACGCTTCCTTCCAACTATAAGCTCAACTCACCCAGAACTTCCACCCTGGTATTCACCTGGCCTTCTTTTGACCTTTATCATCACCGGGCATGGATCCTTCCAACAAAACCGACGGCCATGGGAATCGACAATGATCCACGTTGCCACTGCGGCGAAGAGGATTCCTGGAGCCACCTCATGTATGAATGACCCATCTACGTGTCATGAATGACCCATCTACGACAATATTAGGCTTAAATTCGTCACCGCAATACAGAGAAACCAGCGCAATCAAGAATTCACTCTGCTGCTCGAGGAAGATACCTATAAGGCATTAACCCCCTATGCACAGGAAACTTTTGCACTTAGGCGAGCTAAGATTGCAGAACTCAGAGCCCAAAAACTAAACCGGACCGGCGTGGGATAACTCTCCATCCCCCGGGACAACGCAGACATGACCATGCTAACCGTCTGCGCGGGTAACACAGTGGTATTGTCAATGTCCTCCCCACACCGGGTGGAAAAGGCCTGGGTTCGAATCCCGTCGATGACGCGAGGAACTTTAATCGGCTTTTTTCACTCCGTGGCTGAGTTAGTCGGTCTCAGGCGTAGATAGCAAGGTTTTTCTCCCCAGTAACTGGGGTTTTTTCGTCCAGCAAAATCAACAATAGAACATACGCAAATCAACAATAGAACATACGCAATTTACAGACACAAATACGGGTTAATGTATTTAATTACGGGAAACCCTAAAATAATAATAATAATATGACCATGCTAACCAGAATAAGGTAGGATTTATTGCAGACACCATCGAAGGTGCGGGATGCTGGCACTCCTCGGAGTGCGGGATTTAAAAGTAATTGCAAATCCAACATGGGTAGGATATACTGCTGGCACCGATCTAGGTGCGGGATTGCTGTCACTGACCACAGTGCTATAATCACTTATGCATCTGGTATCTGGTTTTCAAAGGCCACCACATCAGTTAACAAGAGGAAGCTTGACTCGATTCAGCGTGTCATCCTGTTCACCATCACCCGGGCCTACTGCACAGTCAGCACACATGCCTTGCAAGTGTTGGCCGGCGTGCTACCTCTAGATCTAGAAATAATCAAATGTGATTTGCTTAACATGCTTTCCAAAGGTGAAGCCATCTCCTGTCTGGATTTTACCACCGACCTCTCAAATAACATTAAGGCCGAGAAGAAGCGCCTCACTGCATACTTGCAGCAGGTCTGGCTCTAGGTGGACACAGTCTACAAAAGGAGAAGTCACCAGAAAATTCATTCCTACAATAGCAACAGTATAACCAAAATCTCCCACATGATTCTCCCCTGGCCTATACGTCACTTTTTTGTTAATTGGCCATGAATCTATCAAAGCTCACTGCACTCGGGATCACCGAAAACCCACAATGCCTCTGTAGTTCCCTCGAAAGTTGGAACCACCCGATGTACGAGTGCGAAATATATGAAGATTTGAGATGCCTCCTCCTGACTAAGATACATTACCTTCCTAAAAACCAAGAACAGCACATGCTCGAAAGAGAAGAAGATTATGTCGCCTTTACGCGCTATACACAAGACCCTACCATGGATATAGTCACTATTCCGATCATCGTCAAAACCAAGAGAAGACAACGACCTATATTTTCGGAATCAATGCAGAGGCCTACTAGCACATGAGACTACACTACCACCAAATCTAAGAGGATCCAGTATAGGACAACCACAGCTGCATTCCTATTTATATCCCTACTGATTTAGATACAGATCACCGGATGACATCACTGAAATTGACATCACGACCGGACCTGAATGAGAAGAGCAAGAAGATTCTGCCAAATGGCGATCACGCTTGTACTTTGTTATTGTTTGTTATTTGTTTTTTTTAGGAGCATTAGCAACAAAGGCCATATTGGCATCCTCCGTATTTGGTGGTCACGGGTTCGAACCCCGGTCTAGTCAAGAAGCGTGGAAAACAAGATGCAGGGTATTTCAGAGACTGCTGGGAGTCATTGCGGTACAAGTAAACACATGGGTTGTGTTAGGGTAGATAAGAATAGAAACAGGTGCATGTATACTTGGTGTACATCAATGCTAGGAGTTTGGTAAATAAATTTGATGAATTTGAGGTATTGCTCAAAGCATCAAAGGCAGATATTGTTGGGCTATCAGAGACGTGGTGTCACACAGATATAAGAAATGCAGAACTGGAATTTGGGGTGTATAATGTGTACAGAAAGGATATACAGGATAAAAGGGAGGAGGGGTTAGGCTATTAGTTAAGAAACACATAAAATCCAAGGAAGCGAAGCCAATCGACATCGCTGGACAGTGCAGTGTCGAGTCAGTTTGGTGTGACATAATCATTGGGAGCTCAAAATTGAGAGTAGGAGTGTGCTATAGGTCTAATGACTCTGATGAGTATAATAAGAAACTGTACAGGGAAATAGACTGGGCCAGTAAATCAGATAGTCTTATAATGGGGGATTTCAATTTCCCAGATATTGACTGGAATTTGTGGGTTGGTCACTCACACACTAGCAAGGCTTTTATGGATTTATTGGATGATTGTTTTCTACATCAGCGTGTTCGGGAGGCAACTGGAGAGAGTAATACTCTTGATCTGATTATCAGTAGTGATTCTTCAGGCATTAAGAATCTCCAGATAAAGGAACCACTAGGTGGCAGTGATCACAGCGTGCTGAAGTGGGATTTACTCAAGGAGGTAACTACCATCAGGGGTAAAGGGTAGGGTTTTTGCTTTCGTAGAGGCGACTACGATGGTCTGAGACAGTATTTAAAATCTATACAGTGGGACCAACTGATGATGTTACCAACAGCAAATTCAAAGTGGGAAGCATTCAAAGAATTAATCTTGGAACTTACTACGCTTTTCATATCAACTAAGAAATATTGTTCAAGATTTAGGCTTAAACGGATGTAGATGAACTAATGAGACATATGGCAGAGAAGCAAAATGCATGGGATACATATAAATTAATGGGTGACATGGAAGCCTCTGATTTGTTGAGGATAAACATAAAAAAGGCACCTGGGGTGGATGGGATCTATCCAGTTATATTAAAGGAAGCAGCAAAGGAATTAAGCAAACCCTTAACCATAATTATGAGAGCTGGTCTCTAACCAAGTCACAAAGGAAATTAGGCAGGCAAAGGCAGATTATGAGAAATTCTTGGCAAAGGATGCATAGAAAAACAGAAAAGAATTCTTTACCTATGTAAACTCTAGAAGTAAAGGGATGAATCAGATTGGTTCACTGGATATTGATGGTTCAACATTTGAGGATCCTGCTCAGGTGGGTAACAAACTAAACGAGTATTTTGCATCTACATCCACACATGAGGAGTTATTCAGGAAGGAGAATGCCAGAGCTGAAGTAAACTCTGGAAGTGAGCTAGATGATTTTGTAATAACTGAGAGGAAAGTGGAGGAGAAATTGTTGAGGGTAAACATAAAAAAAAGGCACCTGGGGTGGATGGGATCTATCCAGTTATATTAACGGAGGCAGCAAAGGAAGTAAGCAAACCCTTAGCCATAATTATGAGAGCTTCTTTGGACTCAGGGGCGTAACCATAGACTGGAAATGTGCAAATGTGACCCCCAATTTACAAAGGGGAACAAAGGCTGACACAAGTAATTATAGACCTGCGATTTTAACTTCTGTTCCAGGAAAATTAATGGAGGCACTGGTTAAAGAAGCATTGCAGGATCATCTAGACAAAACTTCAGTTATAGCTCGAACTCAGCATGGTTTTGTTAAGAGAAAATCTTGCTTGACCTGTTTGATTGGGTACTATGATGTGGTCACAAAGGAACTGGATGCGGGGAATAACTTTGATATCATATATTTGGATCTTAGAAAGGCTTTTGATACTATTGCACAGGGAAGACCGCTGCACAAATTGGAGCAATGTGGCATTGGAGGCAAATTCCTGCTATGGATAAAGGAATGGTTGAGGGAGAGAAGACAGAGAGTGTTAATCAATGAACACTGCTCATCGTGGACTAATGTTATTAGTGGAGTTCCTCAGGGTTCAGTGTTGGGTCCATTGTTGTTTTCTGTATTTATAAATGATATTGATGATGGTATATCAAGCTTATTGTCCGAGTTTGCAGATGATACAAAGGTTGGCAGGGTTGTTAGGGACACTACTGACACGATGCTGTTGCTGCACCAGAATCTGGAAAGGTTGAGCAGATGGGCTGAGAAATGGCAAATGAAATTTAAAATTGACAACTGTAAATTACTACATATGGGAAACAGTAACCCCAGAGCGTATCAAATCTGTGGTACCACACTGCCAGTGGTAGAGAATGAAAAGAACCTGGAGGTAATTGTGCAGGCAGACATGAAGTTTTCTGACAGTGCAGACGGGCTGCAATAGTGTGCATAGTGTGCATAGTGTTAGGGTCAGGCGCCACCTGTGATTTCTCACATCTGCGCCATATGTACACTGTGAAGAATACAGAACTACTGTAAATGCCAGAAAAGTGTTGTCTGTTGTATATGACATATTGCGTTAGGTTCTGTTGGGTGTCCTGGCATTTGGCCGCAGGGCCCCTGGTGGGACCTCACGTTGCCAGCACACACCGCTAGGAGGTAGCCAGGCTGCCCATTATTCTCTGGCTAGTCTCCGCCAGGGTCGCCTGAGCGTCCTGGACGAAGACCAAGTTAAAAAAAAAAAAAAAAAAAAAAAAAAAGAGAGAAAGAGAAGAGAAGAGAAGGCCTGGGGAACAAGAGGAAGGGGGGTCTGAATGTGAGGAACAAGCTAAAGTGGACAGATAGAGAAGGCAGTCCACCCGAGTAAGGAGAAATAGGGGATGGGTAGAGGGATCAAAAGTCACAGGGGCAGGCGCCACTGTGCGAGTGCCAAAGGCCAAGCACTCTCTGGGAGTCAGCTTTTCAAGTAGTGCCAACCATGATGATGCCAGCATAGTATTTTAATCTTCAGTCTTACTCTTTTATCAGTTGGGAAAATGCTATCCGACCCCAGTTTGTGTTTGTACATGAGGGTCGTTGTTCTGAGCAGCTCTAAGTTCAGCAAACTTTGCCCGTCTGATGGTAAAGACAGCTTGTGCGTAACTCGTTAAGGCTTTGTATGTTGTTTCATTCTGAAGCAGGTATGTTTCATGGTTACGAGGGTTCTCCTGGATTTCAGTAAAAAATTTGAGCCTACAATCATCGTAAGCAGGGCACTCATACATGAGATGCCCCCATGACTCCTCTTCGCCACAGTGGCAGAATGGATTGCTTTCAATTCCCATTGCTGTCAATTTTTGTTGAAAGGGCCCATGTCCTGTGATCAGGAATGTAACTTGCAGACCAGGTGAAAACCAGGAAGGAGACTTCGGGAAAGTCATGTCAATGGATGGGAGGAATCTTCTGGTAATTTCTCCTTTGGGCGTGGTTTCCCATGAATGCTGCCAAATTCCTTGAAGGTGTGTGAAGATACGTTTTCTTTCTTGTTTCAGGTCATTGGTAAGCTGCAGTTGAAGATTTAACAACTGTGTCGGAATTCCCTTCTTTAATCGATGGTAAAGTCCCCTTTTAATCACCTCAAGATAGAGTGGCAAGCATCCAGTAATAACCTGTAGGGCAGGGGTGCTGACAGTGCGACATGCCCTGCAGATAGATAACATCATGAATCTTTGTATTGAGTCAAGTTTACGCTTGTTCTTTTCCAGGATAGCCTTTGTACACCAAACTGAGGCTCCATAACACACAATTGGGAGAAACGCCACTTTATAGATGAGAGACAAAGCTTTATGCTTCAAACCCCAGTCCGCTCTGCTGACTCTTCTTATCATAGCCGTATACTTTCGGATTTTTGTGGATAAGTACTTCAGATGAGAGTGAAAGGTAAGACCGGTGTCAATGTAGATTCCCAGGTATTTGACTTCTGTGTAGAGACGTATAGGGATGTTATTTAACTTCATTGTTGGAGGCCTGCGTATTTGTAGCTTTCCTTTGAGGAGAATCGATTTTGTTTTCTCACCAGAAATTGAGAGGTTGTGGAGTGCTGCCCAGTTTTGGAGCTTTTCTAGAGCTGTATTTGCTTTTGCTTCCAGTGCCGCTCTTGTGTCACCTTGCACCACCAGAACAAGATCATCAGCGAAGGCTAAGGGTCTGGCTCCACCCAGGTCAAACCCCAGGAACTCGTCCAGAACAATGGACCAGAGGAATGGCCCAAGCACAGAGCCCTGGGGGCAACCCCGGTGAACGCATCTTGTCATAGTCTGGTATTTGTTTACAACTTGTAATTTTCTATTGCTGAGATAGGATTTTAGACTATTGTATAGGTTTTTGGACGTGTTTGCCTGCCGAAGCCTCCGAAGGACACTGGGCCACCACAGTCGATCGAAGGCACCAGCAAAGTCCACCATGATGGCTAGAGTATACCTTGAAGTTGTATGTGTGGCCTGGGTAATCAAGTTATGTATAGCGTCTTCAGTGCTGGAGCCTGTCTTGAATCCAAACTGACATGGTGAGGTGAGTTGCTTATCGGTATAGCAGATGGAAAGGCGATACAGCAGAAGTCGTTCTAGAAGCTTGGCCAAAACGGAGAGCAGTGCAATTGGTCGGTAGGAAGCAGGAAGTTGGGGCGGTTTATCTGGATTTTTCAGGATCAGCTTGAGAGTAGCAGTCTTCCAGGGTACAGGGAAAGTTCCTTCAGCAAGGCACCTGTTGAGGAGGCTCAAGAGTGTGGTGGGATAGACTTCAGCGAATTTCTTAACTACGTCGACTTCGAGTAAGTCAGCACCTGGCGTTTTGCCTTCTTTCATTTTAGCCAGAGCCATATTCATCTCTAACATAGTGAAGGGCGGTTCCGTAGCCACTGGCTGATAAGCTTGATTACTGTCGATGAACTGCTGTTGCTCCAGTGACATCGCTGTAAATTCAGTAGGGTAAATGGAATCAAGAATATTGTTTATTGAGTCAGACCAGGTAAAGGTTGAAGAGCCATCCGGTTTGAGAGTTGTACTAAGAACCTCACCTCTAGGCAGCCTATTGGTGACGATACGGAACACGATGCCCCATGGGTCTTCATTGCCAATAGTAGAGACCAGGGTGTGCCATGATTCCTTCTTACACTTACGAATTTCCTTGGTGTACATGTTTCTAACTACCCGATATGCCTCCCGGGCAGCTTCAACCTCATGTGGGGGAAGATGGGCACGTGCACGTTGGTAAGTTTTCCTGGCTTGTTGTGCCCTCTTTCTTAAGTCCCGAAGGTCTGTATTCCACCAGGGGACAGCATAGCGGTATGGCCTCCTACGCGGAATGGACAGATCACAGGCACTTTTGATGATGGCAGTAATATTGCGTACACAGTGATCTGGGGAGAGTGAAGCCGGTAGAGGAACATCATCCGGTAGCCTTCTGGACAGTTCCACAAAGAAGCGTTGCCAATCCGCTTTTTTGGTGTTATAACGCACAATGTCCTTTGGAATCGATGCGACGCGTTCCACCGAGCGAACAAGGGAGAATGTGATCGCTCTGTGGTCTGAAGTGGTCCAGGACTCCTGGACCGTCCAGCCGGAAAGTTTGTTGGCTAAGTCAGGCGTAGCCATTGTGATATCAATTTCGCTCTCCCAGAGTGGGCCACTGTAAGTGGGTAGATGTCCTGGGCGGTTTAAGATTTGTAAGCCTGATGTGAGGATAAGGTCCTCCAGTCTTGAGCCATTTCCTAGGGCATTCCTATCTGGTGCCTGACTGTGCCAGAGTGGCGAGCGACAGTTTGAGTCCATGCCTATCAGTAGATGCCCACCCGGGAGGAGCTGGAGTGCCATTTCAATCAGAGAGATAGCAGCAGTGATGTCTTCACCTGGATGGCTGTAGAGAGAGAGGATGAACAGTGATCCAAGAGATGTCATGATTTGGGCACAGGCACTGATAGAAGTGCATAGTGGTGTGATCTTGGTTGCTGTGATATCAGGGTTTCTGATGACAATCGCAGCCCATGGTTGGTCATTTGTACAGTGGATAATTTTATATGATGAGGGGTAGCCCATAACCACCCCAGAGCGAACATAGGGCTCCTGGAGCAGGATTAGATCTATTTGTTTTTCCTCAGCCTTTATCTTCAGCTGGTCTGCAACAACTCTTGCTCTCTGTGCATTTAATTGTACAATTCTTATCTCTGGTTGGTAATTGGGAGAAAGAATTCTATCCATAATTTATTCGCATTTGGTAAAGACTCTTTACTTTTAGATAGACAGGGCAGTTGGTATCTCGGATGGAATGTTGGTGTGGAGCCTTTGCAGCCTTGCAATTTGCGCAGCTTGGCGGCTGATCTCTGACAGGACAATCCTTATAGCCGTGTCCCTTTTGGGCACAGTGGCCACATGTGGATTCACGCTGATTGCAAGTATGTGAGGTATGGCCAAAGCGGAGACACCTGTAACATCTGCGGACAGGAATATATTCTTTGAATCTATGGCTGCCCCATCCAATGAATATTCTGTTTTGAGCTCCCAGAATTTGCCATGCTCTGGTTGATAGTTCGATTACCCAGTTTACGTTTGTAGGTGACTTGGTCTTCGTTTTGTATTTCGGAATAATATCATCCACGCTAGCCTCATCTTGCAGGTATATACTCAGATTTTTATTAAAGATCTCGGCTTTGAGCTCCTCTGGTGTTAAGCTCTCGTCCACATCAAAGATCACAACTGAAGGCCCTTTTTTCTTTGGGGCTTCTGCCCTAAGCCCGAAATTTGTCATGTCGGCATTATTCAGGATGGTTTGTGCCTCCTCCCTGGTGTCTGTTTCTATTAAGACTCCTGGATGCCTGGTCTTTCTAATACTCTTTATTTTTACAGTTTTCATCTGCTCCTTGAAGTTTTTTGTGAGTGCTTCCTTGACCGCTTCACTGGTATCTAAATGTGCGTCTTCCACTGGTTTAACCAAAATAACATGTGATTCAGGCTTTCTTACCGCCTTTCGGTTTTGTACTTTTCCTGGTTGGTTAGGCACATATTGAGCTGCATTCCTCAACGCCTCTGAAAAGGAGTGGGGGCGTTGTTGCATTTGTTTTTCCCCCTCCTGTGTGAGAACTTCGATTTTTGCTTTCAGCCTCTCGTGGTCGACGTGCAATTTTTGGACCACTGTCTCCATTTTACTGAAGGTCTCTATCACGTCAGTTCTAATGGCAGCAGTAATTCTACTTGATTGCCTAGCCATGTATTTTTCTAGGGTTCCTCTAACGGCAATAATCTGTTCCACTGGAGTCCCAGTCAACGGGGGTTCCTGACTCTTTTTTCCTTCATGCTCAGTTTCCTGACTCTTTTGTTCTTCATGGTCAGATTCGCTGAATGATTCAGTGGCAGCCTCTTCAGAGACTTCCTTCGTTGTTGGGACGTCTGTAGCAGACCTTCTTCTACCCTTCTCTTTCTTCTTGGCCTTGGTCTTTGTAGGTTTATTCATACCTTCCCCAGTTGCCGGGGCCTCATTCCTTGAGCGGATTGGGTAATCCGTCTGTCCCTTAACTATCAGTTCAACTTCAGCGTCGCTCATGTTGTTTTAGTGGGTATCTGGATTAACGAGAGGAATACGGATAAACGATTTTCTACTCGTAGTAAGTTGAAGCAGAGCTCGTTGTAATTGCCAAAAAACCACAAGTAAGTGGTCAAATAGGGGCTGAACTAAGTTGGCGATTTTTTGGAGGCTGACTTCAATGTTTTAGAAAAATATATTTACATACATTGAAAATAAATGATCAAGTAGGGTAAATTTGTAAGCTCTGTAGATAAATTACCTTATTGTATAGCTTGCCCTTCTTAAGTTCAAACAAGTAAACAACAAACACGGTGCACTATTAGCTACTTTCTATTTCCTGAGAAACAAAAGGCAGAGGGTTGGAGCCTTGTTGCTCGAGGCAGGGATTAGCCTAATTGCGAGTAAGTGCAGCAGGGTGGCATTCGCTCTAAGTGCTATGATACACGTGCATCCGGTCACTACTGCTAAAGCATATAATTATGTCTATCTAAAATTATCAAAAGTAAGTTTACCTCAAAAATTCGGGGCCGATAGTTGGAACTTTTGTATAGATGACATCTTTAGCTTTCAGGATATCCGAAATAATCTACACTTGGTTGCATAATTGCACTTGAAATTAAAGGAAATGTAAGAGCACAAAATCACTAGACTGACACACTCACCGCCCGATTGGGAATCAGACGGGCTGCAATGTAGCCCATGGTGTCTTGTCAATGATATCCAGGAATTTTGCTTGCAGGGATAAGGAGGTGATTGTTCCCTTGTATAAGGCAATCGCCAGGCCACACCGTGAGCACTCTATACAGGTCTGGAGGCCTCATTTCAAAAGGATGGTGGCTGCTGGTACGAGAACAGAGAAGGGCAACAAGATTAGTGAATGGAACAAAGGGTTGCTCTTACAAAGAAAGGCTTAACTTTTGCAAATTACAGTGTCTGGAGACTAGACACCGGCGAGATGATCTGATAGAGGTGTAAAAAGCCTTGAATAGTTTGGGTATGCTCAACGCCGTTGGGATTCTTCCTCTTGCTCAGAATAATCACCTAAGATAGCATAAAGTCAAATTGCCTAAAGACAGATGTAGGATAGATGTGCGGAAATTTGCTTTTAGCCAGCGGGTAGTTGGTTGGTGGAACAGACTTCCATCTCTTGTTGTGGAAGTTGATAGCCTAAATAAATTTAAGGCTCAGCTGGACAGGTATTTCGAACGAACGGAGGGGTGAAATGGTCATATTGAAGTGTTTTTTTTGGCTAATGCTGCGTAAGCTTTCTTTCTTGCATCATATGGTAATAATGCTCTTCTAATGTTCTACTATAATGCTCTACTACTGCTAATGCTAATGCTAAAATACACCTTCCCTATTAAGCTATCAGAAAAAAAAAGTTTTTTATCCCGCACACAAGGTGCCGCAACCTTTTAAGGGTTAAATCTTAAATAGATTTCACACATCGAGTATGCACAGAGGTAAGAGAAAATTAACAATCATTGCCTATTAAACGGATAAGACTTCAAACAACCAGTTTGAAGTCTTATCAGTTTAATAGGCAATGTTTGTTAATTTTTCTGCAGTTTTAATTTTTCAGCATTTCAAGAACAGATGGATCTTTGGAATTTTATTTTCAGGTCTGAGCCACAGATGGAAACAACAAGGATTTTATTTTCACGTCTCAGCAACAGTTGGAAACAGGGAATTTAATCTTAAAGTGAAAAAAAAAGATTTTCATCCCGCATGGCTTTTCATCCCGTACACAAGGTGCCGCGTCTGCGTTGCAGATGCGGGGGGGCCCTCCCCCACAGCATAAACATCCCCAAAATACACAATCCCTATTAACACCCACAATTCAACGCCACACATTGCAACGCCACAGCGGAGATGGGAAAATCCCAGGTGCTGTCTGACACGAACATACCTTATAATGCAACGCCACAAAAGTAACATTGAAATTATTCACAAACATTCACAATGTCGTCACAAACGATACATTCAAAACCAACATCTAATGGGGGATTCCCAACACAATCACGAGCTAAGATACCCGCTAAGAGTTCACACCTACCATCCAAAGGTAAAAAAAAAAAAATAATAATCTGAAAATTAAATATTGAGAGCAAAACAAAACTTTTTATTTCCCACCAAATCAGGACCCGCCTCCGTGCCAGCAAAATTGGTTCATATTGTCGGGATCCGCATCCGCCTGGGGACTCGTCCCAACGAAATCGGTTCATACCGTCCTCCCTTACTACTCACAGCCCATGTACTTATTTGTTGTCCCTGAAACCTCTAACATGCCGCACTCCAGTCCGCTGCTCATTTTAATAAAAACAATGCAACGATCACTTTAACCTGTGCTTGCGACTACTTTTAACCTTCTAACCTGTGAATTCCCCCAAGAAAGCAGTTTACCGACCCGCCTAACGATGCCTCGATAGCATCAGCAAACTCTTGCAACCCTTCTATGGAGAAACTCTTCATCCTAGGCATCACTAACCACCCACTATGTCACCGTGGATTCCATGAAAGCTAGGAGCACTTAATGTACAGATGCGAACTATAAGATGTCAGATGCCAACTACTAACAAAAATGCCGCTAGACCAGGAACATCAGTGATGAAAGGCACTACTATGCCTTCAAGATATTTGCCCACAATCTCTTCGAGAGATGAAAAGCCTTCCCACTCAACTAAGACATAATTCTGACGTTAAATGTCTCTTCAGGGGCAACCGAGGTATACATCCACCCACGACCATACCAAGCCTGGCAACAAAACTGTTATTACAACCTAGACGTGACGAGACCTGTGTGATACTTACCTGATCTGGACCCTGCACCGGAACTGACAACCTGCAGCTCTACTGTGTGCGCCATTTGGCGATCTGTATCACACTCCCTTGCGTGGTATCTGTAACTCCTCACCCCGGCGGAGACAGGAAGGTGTTCTCTCTCCTCCCCCACTTCTCCTTCTGGCGAGGCACGGGCCTGCTTCACTGACTGATTGGGGTCGCCTTCTGTAACGTACCCGTACTTCTTTCTGTCTTTTTCCCCCAGTCTTCAGTCGACCCCCACTCTATCTATATGCAAGCGAATTTATTAATTTGAATTTAAACATGTCAAATTAACCGCGATCACCAGTTTTTGGCTTTTCCTACTTCAGCGTTCCACTACGTTGTTCTTTTTAGCCCCTAGCCACTGAAATCCCAGGAAACTAGGTGGCAAGACCTGCCAGAGTACAAATTTCAAACTAGTGGGTTCAACGCGGAGATGGGGGAAACCCCTGGTGTCGCTTGACACTAAACACACTTTACACTTTACTACTGGGTCTCTGGTCTGCACCCAGGGAGCCAAGTGTGGGCAATGTTGACCCCCAGCAGAGGTCTAGCGGCTAAATGGCCAGATGAACAACGATACACAACATTACACTTAAACAAAATCCATACTGTTTTAAATCTCTGGCTTTCCCAACGAACTGGTACACCCAACAATGAAAGCAAAGCGGAGATGGGTGAAACTCCTGGTACCATTAAACGCTAAATACACTTTACACTTACACCTGTAAACGAATCTATGCTGAAACTGTTACAAATCTAGGAGAGCTTACAGTCCACGTAAATGATGACACTGAAGACAATGCAAAATCACAGGGTGGCCCTGTCCTGGATTTTGCATTGCCTTCGGTGCAAACCCACCCTACCCGAAGGACCACTCCTGAACCGGATCTATACGCTGACGACGAGCCTGGAAACTCTGATGTAAAGTGTAAAGTGTGTTTAGGGTCAAACGGCACCAGGGGTTTCCCCCATCTCCGCATTGCTTTCATTGTGGGTGAACCAGTTCGCTGGGAAATGCCAGAGATTTAAAAGTGTATGGATATTGTATATGTGTAGTGTCATGTACCGTTGTTCATCTGGTCGTTTAGCCGCTGGACCCCTACTGAGGCCCAACGTTGCCCCACTTTCGCCCCGTGGAGGCAGATCAGGAGGCAGACTAAGATTTACTCTGGCAGGTCCTGCTGCTTAATTTCCTGAGATTTCGGCGGCTAGGACCTAAAAAAAAAAAAAAAAAAAAAAAAAGAGAGAAAAAAAAATAAAAAATAAAAAGTAAAAGATAATAATATATATGTATATTTGGTAAATTCGATGAGGAATAACGCTAAATTTTAAAAGGCCGAATGTATGGGCGAAAAACGTAATTTGGAGATGATTAAATCAATTCCGAAGTGTAGGGCATTCGCTTGCGAATGCCCTACACTTCGGAATTGAATTAATTCGGTTTGATTTCGGAATTGATTTAATTGATTTAATTGATTTAATTCGGAATTCGTGAACCACGTGTGGGTTGAGTGGGTCGGGAGACTGAAGCCTGGGGGGAAAAAAGACAGAAGTATGGAGTCGAGAGAGGAGGCAACCCCAAGTCACAGTGGGTCATGCTCATGCCCCATCAGAAGGGAAAGTGGGAATGGCAAGGAGGGGAGGAGACAGTAAGACCGTCTCCCCCCCACCGGGGATAGGGATATTAAAGATGAAGGAGGCTAGGGTGCCCTCTTCAAGTCGCCAAATGGCGTTTGGCAGCTGTGCTGCGTTAAGTCTCTTTTCTTCAATGTCGAGTCGATTTCAGTCCAGTAATGGGGTAACTCATGGGGTAAGCCCCGTCCTTGTGTTTTTCACTTTCTTGTCTCAGGGTTTTTCTCAGTAGTAACTCCATTGGATGGTATTTTATGGTCTTGTAGAGTTTAACTTGTGGTGGTTTTTCGTCAGACACGATTTACGGTAATTAGCAGTTTTCTCCTCTCGAAGAGGTCCTGCGCATATTGAGAAAGTGCTCTATATTCCTCTTCTGTGAAAATGAAGTGGGATTCCAGTCCTTTCGGAAGGTAGTGTATCTTTGTGATCAGGATGCCTCTGAGATCTTCATATTCTGGGCAGTCGTAGACCAAGTGATTCCAGTTCTCGACCTCCCCACACGTGCAGTTGGGGTCCTCAACAAGGCCGAACCCGAGCAGCTTCTCCTTAAAGGGGCCATGACCAGTAAGGAGTGAAGTCAAGTGCTTCCCCGGAAAGAACCAGGCCGGTTGCTTGGGGTATATTTTGCTGAGGTCGGGGAGGAAATTTCTTGTAATTTCTCCTTTTGTTGTATCGGTCCATCTTTGTTGCCACTCCCGAAGTAGGTAGGCCTGCAATCGGACTTTTTCTGTTTTAGTACTACTCGCTGGGTCAATTATGAAATCCTGGAAGGTGGCAGCAACCCCCCTGGCGTGCAGGAAGAGCAAGCCAGCTTTTACAGTCTCCAAATCGAGGGGGAGCGCTCCAGCAAGCACCTGCCACGCCGGTGTGCTTACTGTTCTGCATGCTCGTGTGGTTGTTAATAAAATGGTCCTTTGTATCATATCCAGAGTTCTCCTATTGACTGCAAGCGTTGTTTTGCTGTACCACACTGCAGCAGCATACGTTATCGCAGGGATGAAGGTTGCCTTATAATACAACATTAGTGCTGTTTTTTTTAATCCCCAGTCTTTTCTCGTAACCCTCGCCACCATTGCCGAGTAACGTCTTATCTTCGTCCTTATATATTGTAGGTGAGGTTGGAAGGATAAGTTTTTGTCTAGGATTACTCCTAGATATTTAATTTGGTTGGCAAGTTTAATGGTCACACCTTCTATTTTAATTTAGGGTGGGCGCCGTATTTGCAGGGTTCCTTTTAGTAGAATAGATGTGGTTTTTGTCAGTGAAATTTTTAACTGGTTTCTTGTAGCCCAGTTTTGTATTTTCTGAAGAGCTTGGTCTGCGGTGGTTTCCAGTTGGGCTCTTGAGTCAGCCTTAATGGTAAGAATAAGGTCGTCCGCAAAGGCCTGGGTCCCAATCAGCCCCAGGTCCAGGTTCAGGAGCTCGTCGAGGACCATGTTCCAAAGGAGTGGCCCCAAGACAGACCCCTGCGGGCAGCCCCTGTGTACAGATCTTGTGACATTTTGGTAGTTGGCATTTATTTCTACTTTCCTGCAAGATAGGTAGTCTTCCATTACCTTGTATAGGTTGATAGGGACTGCAGCCACCCTTAGTCTGCCCAGGACGCTCGGCCACCATAGTGAGTCGAACGCCCCGGCAAAATCAATTGAAATGATTAATAGGTATTTTTTTCTGCATTCCTGTGCCTTCCGAAGCAAGTTTCCAAGTGCATCCACTGTGGAGGAACCCGGCTTAAATCCGAACTGATTTCTAGCCACCAGGTTTGTCCTCTCATAGTGGTTTTGATTCGCTTGTGTAGCAGTCTCTCATATAGTTTGCTGACCACTGAGAGCAGTGCGATAGGTCTATATGACTGGGCAGTCCGGTTTTTTGTTAGGATTTTTAAGTAACAACTTGGTGTTTGCTGTTTTCCATGCTTTGGGGAATTTGCCTGTTTCCAGGCACCTGTTGTAGAGAGTAAGTAGTAAGTGCGGTGCAAATTCTGCTGTTTTCTTCAAGATCTCTGGTTCAATCATGTCCAGTCCTGGGGATTTGCGATTTCTGATCTTGGTGGCAGCCTCACTGAGCTCCTCTAGGGTGAAGGGGGGTTCGATTGCCGAAGTGGTATAGTTTGCGTTGTCCTTGCAAATTTCGTGTTGTTCTTGCATGGTTAATATTGCTGGTTCCTTAAAGATTTTACCCAGTATGTTGCCCGTTGACTGCTCCCAGGTGGTCGTTAGGTTTCCCTCCGGTGTCCTGGTAGTACTAATGACCTCGCCCCTGGGGAGCTTATTGGTTATCACCTTGTAGACTAAGCCCCAGGGGGTCGGTGTTTCCAGAAGTAGACACTAGGCGCTCCCAGGAACGCTTCTTATTTTTTTTTATGGTGTCTGTGTAACGGTTCCTAGCTTCTCTGTAATGTTGTCTCAGGACCTCCAACTCATTTTCGGGCCAGGTTCTTCGAGCTCTCTGGAAGTCTTTTCTTGTTTTTTGCATTTGTCGTCGTAGTACTGCAATTTCTGGTGTCCACCAGGGTACTGTGGCAAGTTTTGGGTTTTTTCTTTTTATCGCTCGATCACTGATGTTCAGTAATAATTTTGTAGTTTCTCTCTGAAGGTCATTCGGGTCGCTCCGGGGGTTTATGTTTTCCAGATTGTGTCTAATTGCCGTGGTGAGCAGCTCTCTATACAGTGTCCAGTCTGCATTTGCGACTGCATATCTCTTTTGTGGTTAGTTTGTTTGAGTTATTCTTGTTAGTTGTCTTTCAACTGAAAAGGTTATTGCCCGGTGGTCTGAGGTGGTCCATGCTTCCTCCACCCTCCAATCAGTCACATGTCCGGCCATACTCCTGGTGGCCTGGGAGATATCAATTGTGGCCTCCCAGAGGGTGTTCGAAAAAGTTGGCAGATGGTGAGGTCGATTTAGTACAGTTAGATAGGATCCTGCAAGGTAGTCTTCTAAGAGTTGTCCATTTCGAGTTCCTCGCCTGTCTGGGGTGAGGCTGTGCCATGCCGGGGAGCGACAGTTGACATCAGCTCCAATGATGACTCTTTGATTTGGTTCCTGGACTATAATGACATCCAAGTTTTCGTCTTCGGCTTTGGTCCGTATCTGGTCAGCCACTGTTCTGGCCCGTTGTGCATTAATTTGGATTATTTTCAGCCTATTTGTGTTATAATTCTTAATTCTCGTTCCCATAGTTGATCTTGCTTTGGTATAAGGTCTTGGTTCGTTGGTATGTAGGGCATTTCGGGTCCCTAAGTGAGTGCTTGTGGTCTAATTTCATAGTCTTGCAGTTAACGCAGGTGGGTTCCTTATCTTTGTGGGGGCAAGCATTAAAATCATGGTCCTTTTCAGAGCAGTGGCCGCATGTTGGGGTGGTTTGTGCACACGTGTGTGTGTCGTGTGGCCAAACTTGCAGCAACGGTAGCATTTCGGTATGATTACTCGTTCATGATAGCGGTAGCTTCCCCATTCAATGAAAACCCTTGTTTGGTCTTTCAGGACCTTCCAGGCCTCCGGGGTAAGCTCAACTACCCAATTTTTATTTATTCCGTTTCTCGCTTGTATGAAGTATTTGGGTATTACTGTTTCTTGTGGGTCTTTTCCCGGGATTTTGCTCTGTAAGTTCCTGTGGTACAGCTCAGACGCTAGTTGGTTAGGTGTGACATCCTTGTCCACGTCATAAATTATTATAGCCGGACCTTTCCTTTTTGGTGCTCAGCTGTTAGGCCCAAGGCAGCAATCTTGGGGTTTTCGATTATCTCTTGCATCTCTCGCTTTGACTCGGTTTCGATCACGAGTCCTACGCTCCTCAGTTTGCGTATTCCTCTTATTCTTGTTTGCTGGAAGTCGTTCTTCATAGTGCTTATTAGTTTGTTCTTGATTTCGTCACTTGTACCAATTTCCTCTGTGTTTTTGGGTCTTAGTATTACAAGGTTAGGTGTTTGTAGCAGCGTTTTTTTCCCTGGTTGTTCCTTGGCTGGTATATTTATTACAGTTGGTGGGTTCCTCAGCGCATTTGCGTAGGTAGGGGCGCGCTGTTGCATTTGTGTGCCCCTACATTCCAGGTAGGCCTCTAATTTGGCGGCGTTTCTTTCTGCCTCGCTGTTGACTTTGTGGAGGACTGTTTCTAGTTTAGTCCAGATTCCCACAATCTCGCCTCTGAGGGCTGCCGTGATTCTGTTCGTTGACTCTTTTAGTTTGTTTTCGAAACTCTGATGGCGAAATCCAGTAGTAAAATTGCAACAGCACTTTGGGGAGAAATAGTCACCATCTAGACGAAAATGGAGCACCTTTTGATTAACGCCAACCTCGAAAGAGAAAAGGCTGTCGCCAAGCTCGCAGCCTATCTAGATGAGAGGGGCAACCAAATGCAACAGCGCGCCCCTCCTTTACAGGTGCGCTGAGGAATGAAATAAAGCAAGTGCCCAACCAACCAGCAGCAACAACAAAAACCAAACGTGCCAAAACGCTTCTGCAGAATCCCCGCCTTGTCATTTTGAAGCCAGCCACACTGGATGCCCCGAAAACCAATGAGGAAATCAAGAACACAGTTGTCACTTCGCTGACTGACAAGTTCGAAACCACAAGAATTAAATATATTAGGAAAACGCGCAGCACCGGCATGATAATAGAGACAGATACGGATGAGTAGGCAAACAATATACTAAACAACTCGAAGATACCTAGTTTATGGCTCCTAGCGGGAACCTCAAGAAACAGAGGACCCTCTATCCGGATTTATGATGTGTCAAAGGATCTTGACCCTGCTTCAATCACAGAGGAGATCCATCTCCGTAACCTTCAGAGGGACTTCCCAGACAATGAACTATCTGACCTAATTTTCCCAAAATATCAGTCAAGTTGGAAAGCCGGACACACGATCAATTGGGTTATGGAACTGGCCTCATCTGCCTGGCAGTCTATTGCTATACAAGACAGAGTTCACATAGACTGGGGATGCCACAGATTCAGGGAGCATATTCCAGTGCCAAAGTGTTTTCAGTGCTGCAATTTTGGACACACCTCCCATAAGATATTGCCCAAACAAAGCATCAGGGCTAGTTTGTGCGAACTGCAGGAGTCAGAAGATGGAACATACCCATTCAATACGCGATGGAAATTGTCCAGTCTACCAATAAGCAAAGAGTGCATTTCAAATGAGAATCAATTATGGGAACGCAAATTAAACGGTATAATCACAACAAGATCAAATTCCTTCAAATTAATGCGCAGAGAGCCAAAGCCGTCGCTGGACAGATAAGAAAAAAGATTGAGGAAGAAAACTATGACATAGTTCTCAGTCAAGAGCTCTACACTTTTATTATTATTATTTTTATTATTATCATCAGTTTATTTCTCTTAGGAGAACTCCCGGTTACAGCCACTGGTTAGGGGGTGATCATACATATACAACTATGTTACAAAACGTAATACAATTATAAAATACATGAAATACATGTTATCTGATTTATAAGTACATTTTATCTGAAATATAAAATATTTGAGTGATTAATTACTCGCAAAGGCTTTTATTACTTAACTACTGTAAACTGGTAAGAATATAATACCGTGACAATTGAAGCATACCTTCTACTTAAACACACAGAAGTGGGAGTTTCACCATATTTACATAAACACAAATATTTACAGCCGAACAGCGTAAAGCATATGAAACATGACAACAGGAATGACCACGATATAGTAAAATAAAAATTTGAAAGTTCAATTTTCCAGCAGTTGTCTTCTTCTGTGGGGATTAGAGTCGGGTAGGTACGACAATCCTGACACCTATTTCTTGATGCGGTCGGGTTTCCTAAAGCCCAGTGGTTCGTGCCAGGCCGAACAAGGTGCTGAAACTGTATCCTTACATCTGTATTTGCAAGTAAGAGTTTCTGAGAACTTCCTTTCTGTAGGTTTTGCAATTGCAGAGCTTTTCAGGATTGATATTAAGGTTGTTGAATAGCTGGATGGTGTTTGCTGGAAAGAATATTCCGAGGCTATCCAACTGCGTAAATGCCGCTTTGAGTTGCGGTTCCTTATCTGCAACTCGTCTTGGTTTTTCGCTGGGTATTATTATCCACTCTCGGGCTTTCGGTGCATCCAGTCGTCCCGTTAAAAGCTGAGCGAGCGTCATTATGTTTCTTGACGTGATTATTTGTCTCCAGGTTTTTTTTTTTTTTTTTTTTTGTCCTCGCTTTTTCCCATTATATATGGGGTCAGCGTTTTTTATAGTTTTGGCATGAAATGTTTGCAGCCGGATGCCCTTCCTGACGCCAACCCTCACCCTTTATCCGAGCTGGGGATATGCAGTGGTCATTTCCTGACCTGCTGCATCCTCCGTATTTGGTGGTCACGGGTTCGAACCCCGGTCTATTCAAGAAGCGCGTGCTACGCACTGCTGCTCCTTCCCACCTGGCTACGGAGGCGCTGATTATTTGTCTCCAGGGTGTGACCTCTAAATTGGAGTATAGTATAGTTCTTGAGATGGTAAAAGAATTGGCTGAAATTCTGTTCAGCCATCTCAAGAGCCAGTATTCGAGTCCTAGATAGGCTTTAATACTGCTTTCGGGAGCTGAAGACCAGATTCGTGCCGCGTATAGGGGAATAGGAGTAACACATTTGTTGATGTATTGCTTCATCAGGCCGGGGTCTCTAATACCGATGAGCTCCTGCCTGGTTGCCCAAAGCGCCGCGTATGTTTTGTTACGGATGTATGCGAAGTGCGGGCGGTAGGTCAGGTCTTCGTCACACTTGAGTCCAAGATCAACGTGTGACTGCGCCTTTTGGACGAGGATGCCGTTCACAAATATTTCCATTTTGTTTGGCTTTATTTTATTTGTGAAAGTCATTTGTGCCGTGTTTTTTTCATTCAACTGCAGCCCGATACAATCTAGATACTCTTGAAGTTCTTTTATTTTAGTATTAGCCACTTGTTGTGGTAGTCAGCTGATTTCTGATCTTCTGAGGCAATAAAAAATTTTATATCATCGGCGTATGTGATGAAGTGCTTCTTGTTCTAGGCTAAGAAGGGTTCAAGGGCTATGACAAAAATTGTGGCAGACAAGACTCCACCTTGCGGGACACCTTTATTAACCTCATACGTTGCACACATGTTTTGGTTTCTCACCGTAATTTGTCTGCGCCAAAAAGTGCTCTTTAATAAATGGAGGGCATTTCCTGTAATGAGAAAGTAGTCCCGCAGAATGACTATGAGAACTGGGATGGATATGTTATCATGCGCGGCTGCCACATTTAAAAAGACTACGCCCAACTGCTGCTTGCTGTTTAGTGCTTGCTGGATCCTTAGCAGTGTTCCCATGAGGTTGGTGATGGTTGATCTCTGTGGAAGTATGGGTGCAGGTATTCTGTCCTGTGCTTAAAGCAATGCTCGATAATGGCGTGCAGGATTGTTTTTTCAAAGATTTTTTGCAAAGAGCATCCGACAGCGATTAGTCTGAAGTCTTTTACAGATTTTGGGTTTTTTATTTTGGGGATAGGTTTTACAAAATAGCTTTTCCACAGCTTCGGAAAGTTCTCCTCCATCAAAATTCTCTGGAATATGTGTAGTAGTACATTGATAATGTAACAGCTACAGATCATAAATAGTGGGAAATTATCTGGCCCAATTGTTGCTTTATTTGGGCTGTTCTTTATGAGGCTGTTCATTGCACTTTTTAAGTTGCTTCTGCTAATACTGATTTCCTTTAGATGTTCATTGTTATTGACAATCCGATTACTATTGATAGATTCCTTAAACCTCTTGATTACATCTTGTATCCTGTTACTGTTTGTTTCGCTGTCAATTTGGTTTGCTTATGCTAATGAGGTGTGCGGTTATCCCCTAACCTATAAGATAATTCAAACAGCTGGAGAAACCCCCCGGGCCGCAGTAGTTGTGCGTAACTCTCCACCTCACAATGACGAAAATTACCCATCTCTGTTCGGCTTGGGCGGCCTGCGTCCACATATTAGCTCTTTGGGTGAGTTCTATGTGATCTCTCTGTATTGTCTCCCAGGAAAGGATATCACCCCTGCCATCCAGTACCTGCACAATCAGCATGGTTCTCCGTGGAGCAAACATTTTGAGAGGATCTGACGTAAAGTCTCCCTCCCCCATCTGGCACAGCGAAACACCCGAACGTAGGGGAGCCCGAAATGGACACAGACTCGAGGGGTTCCTGACCAATAGCAACTTCACAGTCCTTAATAGACCTAATAATCTTCCCACCTTTTCCAGTACGCTCTGGGAGGCGACGATAGACATTACCCTCGTCACCAGATCCTTCGTGGGATACATCACAAACTAGGCCGTTCGTGATGGATGAACAACCTCTGAACACCGCGCCATCACATTCAACATGAAGAGAAAAATTACATCGTACAACCTCTTCCAGGCTTTACTCAGTGCAAAAGGCAGATTGTCCACTGTTCAAGGACACACGCACTACGCCAGATTATGCCAGAGACCTCCTAACTGTCACTCTGATGAATTCCGACTTGGACTCCCACCAGCGTAAAATCACTGATACTATAGTTAATGGGGCCAATATCGCCATTAAGCGGAAAAACCGCGTATCGGGTGCTATGCCATGGTGGTCCCGGAAACTGCAGACCCTTAGAAAAGAGGTCAACAAAAGAGGCGTATCTTCCAGAGAGCCAGGAGGTCCTGGCCTGCGGCAGAAGTAGAATACCTCAAGAATCAATACAGGGAGGCAAGGAATTCCTATACGGCAATGATCAAGCAAAGAAAAAAAAAACTGTCCTGGGAGCACCTTGTCTTCACTGTGGGCAACTCTGACCCATGGGGGATTGTTTTAGAATAACAACTAGAAAAACTCCTTAGGGGAGAGGTCATTCCCTCAACGAAGACATTGAAGGACAGATGACAACGACGTGGCAGGACTCCATCCGTAATATCTTCTATGTCATCTTTAAGCAACTTTACCCGGATCGCATCACCGACATGTGGACATGTGGACATGTGTATATGTAAGGGCGGCACCTAGAACGTTTGTTCAACTCCGCCTCGTGTCTCTGTGAAGAACAGTATCACTACAAATGGGCCAGATATGTGTGTGACGTACGTTTGTGTGTATTATGTGTGTGTTCTGTTGTTATGTTCTGGCCACTTGGCTACCCAGAAGCATCAGTCGCCTGAACAGATGATTCTGGGTACTCGTCCACACCACGGGAAGGTGGGCCAGTCCCAGAAAAACACGTACTGTCTCAAGAGAGACTCTGACCCACCTAGTGTTGCCAGAAGGTGGAACAGATTCCTCTGCGGGCCCATTCCAGAGGGAGGAGATAAAGACAGAAGAGCCCAAAAAAAAAAAACCAAAAAAAAACCACCCGTGGTGCAGTTAGGGAAAAAAAAAAAAAAAAGTAAAATAATAATAATAAATTAATTAATAATATATATATATATATATATATATTATTAATTAATTTATTAATTATTAATAGAGTGGGAAATGCACTAGAGTGGGAACTCGAAGCAGAGCGCGTGAAAAAAATATAATAGATATAAAATAATAAAATAAATAAATAAATTGGCTGCGCTAGAGTGGGATCTCAAGGCAGAGCGCGTGAAGAACAAATTAAATAAATAAGAAAAATAATAATTTAATAAAAATAAAGAAAAGAATAATTTGATTTAGAAAATAAAGAAGAGAAAAATGAATAAAATAAAATAAATAAATAAATGAATGAAATGAAATGAAAATGAATGAATAAATAAACTGGCTGCACTAGAGTGGGAACTCCAGACAGTACGTGGAGAGGAAAAAAAAATAAAGATGGTGGCATGCGAATATAGAACTCTTTAAGTCACTGAAGAGGTATTGGAAGGTGCAGTAACAACTATGTAAACTTCCTGCGCTCAAAGACTTCGGATGCGTAGGATTGGAATGCCTTTAGATTGTCAGGTGTTTGGAGTAGAGGCTCTGGTTGCTGTTCTGAGATACCTGGCACAGCCTGCAGCAGGGTCGTTCTTAAGTCGTCGTACAACCTGCATTCGAAAAGAAGATGTTTCCAATTCTCTGAACTGCCGCAGAAACAGCGATCTGTTGGTAGCAAACCCAGTCAGTAGATGTAACTTTTCGTTGAGGGACCCGTGTCCTGTAACCAAATAGGAGGATTCCAAGGTGAGAGAAAGCCAGGTCTTTACCGTTTTCAGGGTTGTGAAAGTGACATCAGGGAGGAATTTTCTGGTAACGGAGCCTGTGTTCCATCTAGACTGCCAAATGTTGACGAGTTCCTTATAACAGCGAGCTCTTTCTGCTTTGGTGTCAGCATTGAGATTTAGTTCTAGGCCCTGTATCTTCGTTGGTATTTTCTTTTTAATTCTGAAGTTAAGCCCTCTGAAGATAACAAATAGATCAAGCGGCAGAGTTCCAGCTATCACCTGGATGGCAGCTGTAGACACTGTTCGGCATAATCTGTGCGTGGCCAAGAGCACAGCACGTTGAATGGAGTTGACCTTGACTTTCATATGTACTCGTTGAACCCGGTGAAACCACGCTCCTGCTGCGTAGGTCCCAATGGGGATGAAAACAGCTTTATAATACAGAGAGAGAGTGTTTTGTTGGAGAGTCCCCAGTTGCTCTTGGAGATTCTCATGATTGCAGCTGAAAATATTTTCGTTTTGACCCCTAGGTATTGTAGATGTGGAAGGAAGCTCAGCTTATGGTCAATGATCACCCCTAGGACTTTAGCCTGTGTCACAATAGGAAGCTGTTTTCCGGAGATCTTGATTTGTGGTGGGCGACGTAGGTCAAGCTTTGATTTAAAAAGCATCATTTTTGTTTTGCTGGTATTGATTTGAAGCTTGTTGAGAACTGTCCAGGAGTAGAGATCTGCTAGGACAAGATTTGCTTTGTTTTCAAGGTCGGAGCGTGATTTCCCAGAAACAACCATAGTCAGGTCGTCTGCAAACGCGACAATTTTGCATCCTTCAAAAGTTTTACAAAGCTAGCTGTGCAGGACCATGTTCCACACAAAGGGCTCCAAGACAGAACCCTGTGGGCACCCCCGAGAGGTTGGTCTAGTTATCTGCAGAAGATTGGATTTAACCACGATAGTGCGCTCTGTGAAATAGTTCTGGAAGAGCTTGTAGAGATGGAGGTACAGTTAGCTAGGCGGAGGCATGCCAATGCACTGTCCCACCAGACAGTGTCGGAGGCACCTTCAAAATTCACCAAGATGGCCAGTTCATATTTAGATGTGGAGTTTTGAATATGGAGGACGAAGTCAAACAGCGCCTCTTCTGTAGATCGCCCTGGTGTGAAGCCATACTGCACTGGGGAGAATAGGTTCTTTTCCTGGAACAGTTGTGTGATTCGGAGAGCCCTGAGCCTTTCTAGAACTTTGCCTAGATTTGCCAGGAGTGCAATTGGTGGATCTCCTGGGGATTTTCCGAGCTTTCCTGGGAGTGAGCTCCTGTACAGTGAAGGGTGGTAGAAGCACCCTTCACTGTACAGGAGCTCACTGCTGCCGCCTACAATGTCAGGAATAAGAAACCTTCCGAAAAAGACCTAAGTCACAGCAAAGCCACTTTCCACGCCTTGGGAAAAACTCCCTCAAGAAGACATTTGTTGTAGAGCAATTGGAGATATAGGGGTCTAAGCTTGAACAAACGAAGGACAAAGAAGTACTCAATGAGGTCCATTCCTGGACATTTTTGAGGATTGATCCTGTTGAGGACGGCTGTGAGCTCTTCCACTGTAAAGGGATTTGTTTCTTCCTCAGAAGCATAGGTTTGATTAGCTAATCGTATTGCTCTGTGCTGAGGTAGATCGTCTGCTGGATTATCTTCAGGAAACAGTCTGTCAAGTGTGGAGTACATGGAGTCGGTCCAGTTAGAAGTCTCGGTGTTCCCAGTAGTTACAGTGCCTGATTTCAGGCACTGTAGATTTTAGGCCTGAAAGTCTTTTCCCTCGCTATTTTGTATAGAAGTCCCCATCACCGAAGAACTTCAATTGGAGAGGGAAAATGCCCAGTATCACTCCACACTGGTAGAACCACCCTTCACTGTACAGGAGCTCACTGCTGCCGCCTACAATGTCAGGAATAAGAAATCTTCTGAAAAAGACCTAATTTAGCCAGAAATTGCCAAATAGGTAATTGGGTATGAACCTGATCTCATTCTAACCTCTATAACCACGGCCTGAAACGTGGGGTGTTCCCAAACGCAGATGGGAACCTAATGCAGATTGGAAAACTGCATTAGTCCACTTGATATTCAATATTCCATACAAACCATCAGAACGGCCAGAATCCTACAGGTCTAGTGCTCTGTTGTCCATCATTAGCAAAGTGTTTGAGCTGCTCCTTTGCCAGAGATTAGAAACCCCCTATGAAACAAACCGAAGGGCTGACTGATCCAAACCAATTTGATTTCAAGCGAGGAAACCAACTGTTGATGCACTGGGAAATATTATAGCCACAGCCACAAACTGCATCAATAAATACTTCTTGGCAATATCCGGGGACTTCGCATTCGACGCCTTATGGTGGCCGAGTATCCTGGGTCGACTGAGACGAACTAACATCTCGGAGAACCTATATAACTGCATTAGTAGCTATCTTTCAGATAGAAACATCATGGTGAAGGCCCCCTACAGTCACGTTTCAAGACATACATATACGCTTGTGGTTTGCCAGGCAGGCACTTTAACCACCGGGCTAGCCAGGTGGTTAAAGTGCCTGCCTGGCAAACCAAAGGTCGCGGGTTTGGATCAGAGTAAAATACAAAAACGTTTGGACGTGCATTATGGCCACAGAAGCCAATGGGCCAACAACTAACAAAAAAAAAAAAAAAAAAAAACAAACAAAACAAGCCCGCAGGGTTCCGTTCTAGGGTCCGTGCTCTGGAACTACGTCCTGGATGACTTCTTGAACATCGAACTTGGAGAAGTCCAATCACAAGCGTATGCGGATGATCTGAAATTGATGCTGGGGGAAGACTCCAGGGCTCTCTTAGAGATCTATGCAAATCGTGCGCCGACAGTGCTACAAGAATGGGCTTGGGCAACAAAACAGCACCTCTGGCATGTGAAACAGACTACAACAACCGCACGATATTTAAGAACCACGGTGTATTCGGCCATTTTGTATGGCGCAGAATTGTGGGCGTCAGCCACCCCTACCCACATTAGGAGAATATATGCGAGTGAATTCTGGCTGCTGTAGTGGGCAAACCATAAGCACCATCTCCCTCGACAGATTAGGCCTCGTTGGACTGCCTCCAGGTCCAATGGGAGGACACCTTCCAGCACCTGGAGGGCCTCCGTGCTGATTGTGTTGCAGGCTCGAGTCACTGTGAGTAAGATTAACCGATGGGTTGATTCTAGTGTTCTTCTGTTGATGACCATAGTGGTCTTGTGATACCAAATAGCGGCCGCGTAGGTGATCATTGGAATAAAAGTGGTCTTGTAATACAACGTCAGGACGCGTTTTTTGAGGCCCCAGTCGCGGCGCGTGATCCTTGCAACCATGGCAGAGTATTTCCTTATTTTGTTCCTGACTTGTTTGAGGTGGGGCAGGAATGATAGCTTTGTGTCAAAAACGACACCAACGTATTTCATTTCAGTGTCAAAGTTGATTGTTGTGCCCTTTATTTTTATTTGTGGTGGCCTTTGACATCGAGGGTTCCTTTCAGTAGGATTGATTTGGTTTTCTCTGTTGATATTTGGAGAAAGTTGTCTTCTTTCCACTTCTGTAGTATTTTTAGGGCATTGTTTGCTTGGTCCTCCAGCTGAGCTCTTGAGTCTGCAGTCACTCTAAGAATTAAATCATCAGCGAAGGCCTGTGAATGCACTTCCCCAAGATTAAAGTGCAGGAACTCGTCGAAGACCATGAGAGGAGGGGGGGCCTAGGACGGACGCTGGGCCACCAAAGGGAGTCGAACGTCCCGACAAAGTCCACTGCTATGGCTAGGAAGTATTTTTTCTGACATACCTCAACAGCAACCAGAAGGTTCCTCATGGCATCCACAGTTGATAGTTCAGGCCTAAAGCCAAACTGATTGGGTGATACCAGGTTGACAGCAGAGTAGTAGTGTTCAATCCGCTTGTGTAGTAGTTGCTCCAGTAGTTTACTCATGACTGTATGGAGGGCGATAGGCCGGTACGAGTTCGATAGTTGTGGATCCTTGAGAATCAGTTTTACAGTCTCCATTTTCCATTTTTTGGGGAAGTATCCTTCTGACAAGCATTGATTGTACAGCTTTAGTAGTACAATCAATGTAGGTTTGGAGCCAATTGGACAACTCGCTGAATAAGCTGTGGCTCTAGTAGATCTTTGTCCGGGCATTTTTTGGACCGGATTTGTGCTGCTACTTCTTGTAGTTCCTCTAATGTGAATGGTTGTGCCACAGCCTCCGTCTCGTAGTTTTCATTTTGCTTGCATAGGGTTTGCTTTTTTGTGATTGGGGTAACCGCCTCCTTGAAGATGTTGTCCAAAATATTGTGAATGGACTGCTCCCACGTAGTTGTAAGTAGTCTTTGTTGGGTTCTGGTGGTTGTGAGAGCTTCTCCCCTAGGGAGTTTGTTGGTGGTTACCTTGTATGCCACCCCCCCGGGGGTTCTCATTTCCCATTGTTGTCACCAGACACTCTTTTTGCTCTTGCGAATTTTATCTGTGTATTGGTTCTTAGCTTTCCTATACCTTTGTCTCAAGACTTCAACCTTATTCTCAGGCAGGTCCTGCGTGCCCGCTGGAAATCCTTTCTTCATTTTGTAACTTCCTTTCGGAGTGTCTGGATCTTCTGATTCCACCAGGAGACCGCGCCAGGGATAGAATTTTTCTTCCTAATTGCCATTTGAGCTACACTGGTAACGAGTTCTGTAACTGTTCTTTGGTGGTGATCTGGGTCTAATTCAATCTCCTGTTCCTGTGGGCAACCAGATGTAGCCGCTTCCAATTGTTGCGCAAAGAGATCCCAGTTTGCTTTAGCAATCGCGAATCTATGTTGCAATTGCCTATGATCGGTACTGTTGTTTGCGTTCTTGTGATCCTGTAGGTGATTACTTGGTGGTCAGAAGTCGTCCACGCGTTTTCCACCTTCCAGCCAGAACAGTGCGCAGCCATGTTCGCTGTGGCAAGGGAAATGTCGATAGTTGCCTCCCAGAGTGTGTTGCAGAACATCGGGAGGTGGTGCGGCTTGTTTAACATGGTGAATCTCGATCCAGCTAGGAAGTCTTCCAGGAGTTGTAAGTCTTCCTGTGTTGTGCTATGCCACATGGGTGAACGACAGTTGATGTCCGCTCCAACTAGGATTTTTTGGATTGGGAGTGTATCCAGCACGTGCTGAAGGTAGTAAATTGCATATGTTATTTCCTGGCCTGGCCTGAAATACAGGGAAACCACAAAGAAGGTGCCAATAGTAGATATTATGTGGGCACAAGCCGCCCAGGGAGTATTAGTATTAGTATTAGTATTAGTATTAGTATTAGTAACGGCCGTATGGTGCAAGAAAGCTTATGCTGCACCAGCCAAAAAAAAAAAAAAAATCCGAACAAAACAATGATAAAAACAAAAATTAAATAAATAAATAAATAATAATAATTAATAAATAAATAAAAATAATAAAATGAAATTAAAAATTAAATAAAAAGGAAATTAATCCTATCATCCTATGCGCTTCCCTTACCCGAAAGTACTATCCAGATGATCTTTGAATTTCCCCAAACTGTCGGCCTCTACCACCCATGAAGGCAACTTAGTACAGAGTTGAGTCACTTTAGTAGCCGTTAGATAAGGATTTCGGAGCAGTATTGCTGCCCGAGGGGTATCTTCATCCGCTTGTATGAGCTTGTAGGCCAGCGGGTATCACCTGACAATTTTCGCATGTGTATATGGTTCTTATAGGAGGACGATGTCGGCGCTCCCTCCTCATCGGCCTTTACCCGGAGTTGGTTGGCCACCGCTCTGGCCCACTGTGCATTATATTGAAAGATTTTAATCTCAATTGTGTTGTACTTTTTAGTTCGTGTCGCCATGATCTGTTCTTTCTTGGTATATTCCTTTTGCCCTTAGGTATGAGGGGCATTTTGAGTCTCTGATTGAGTGATTGCTTTCCATCCTTGCTGACCTACACTTTGCACAGTTCTTTATTTTTATTTGGGCAGTCTTTGTACTCGTGCCCTCTCTCAGAGCAGTGGCCGCAGGTTGCTGCCTGTTGTGCGCAGGTATGGGTGGTGTGGCCAAACCTACAACACCTAAAGCACTTAGCACGACCACGTATTCGCTGAATCGATGGCAGGTCCACTCAAAGTAGATTCTCGATTGAGTCTTCAGCACTTTCCAGGCAGCCGGGGCAAATTCTACCACCCAGTTGGAGGCGTTTGCTTTCCTAGACTTTGTTACGTATCTAGGCTTAATGAGGTTTCGCGGTTCTTGATTTGGCAGGGTTTCTCTGAGATTCTTTTGGTAGATATCCTCTATCAGCTCCTGCGGATTTATATCCTTGTTCAGATCGAAGATAATAGCCGTTGGCCTTCTTCTCTTGGGTGGCTCAGCAGTTAGGCCTAAGGTCACGAATTTTGGGTTTTTCATTATCCCTTGTATTTCCTCTGGTGTTTCAGTTTCAATGGCGATTCCTGCGCTTCGCATTTTCCGTATGGATTTAATTCTTGTCGTTCTAAAGTCATCTCTCATAGTGTCCATGACCTTATTCTTGATTTTCTCGCTAGCTGTTGCTTTCTCTTCCTTGGGTCTAAGAATGATCAGGTTTGGCGGTTTGAAGAGACCCTAAGTGAGCTAAAAAGAAGTATACATAGAAGGCGCAAACCAAGATGCCACGGAGATCGACAGCGGTACAATCGCCGCCGACTTCAACGAGGGAGGTGCCAGAAACGTCTCCACCAAGACCATCAGGTGATCATTACGGGAGCCACCGACCGACAAGAGTCCCATTGCTAACATCACGACACAGAACTTTACGCCCCAACTGGGCGAAAGAACATCTGCACTGAACCTTGGTTGATTGGAGACGGGTATCCTGGTCCGATGCGTCCCGTTTCCAGTTATTTCTAGCGGATCGGGGGGTACATATCTGACGGAAACCATACGAAGCTATGCACCCGTGATGTCAACAAGGAACTGTTCAGGCAGGTGTACGGTCGGTAATGGTCGGTGTCGTGTTCAGTTGGAACACGTTGGGACCTCTGGTACGTCTAGACGCAGCTCTGAACGGTCCAGCTCACGTGTCCATCTTTGCAGACCATCTGCATCCCTTCATGGTGGTAGCCTAGGCTTCCAAAATGTTTAGTATCCCGTTAAATTTGACTTTGAGCATTTGTTTTTAATGGCGCCTTAGCTGCCAATGCGCCATTAAAAACCAAATCAATTAATCCCCTAATGGTAATCGTGCACCCATAGGGAAATGGACTCTTCCAGCAGGATAATGTGCCTCCCCACAGAGCCGTAGTGACTAGAATATGATTCGAAGAGCATTCCGCAGATTTTACCACCCTGGAATGGCCTCCCCGTTTATTGGATATGAACCCTGTGGTGAATGTGGTGCATTTTAGGGTGTGGTGGAAAGGTCCGTTCAAACTTTGGATCCTCCACTCTTGCACTGAACCCAGGAATGCGATGGAACTATGGACAGTGGTGCAGCAAGCATAGATGGAAATACCTGTGGAATTCTTTCGTGAACTAGTAGACTCAATGCCTCGCCTTGTGGCTGCCATTCTCCGGGCGAAAGGTGGGCCTACCCATTACTAGGTAGGTATCCCTTGATTTCTGTTCACTCAGTGTAAAGGGTTACTCTGGTTCTCTCAGATCTGAAGCACCCATAAATAAATAATATGTGATGGCTACCCTCCTTGTTGTAACCAAAAAAGGGTCCGTATTATTGTAACCAAAAATATTCCGTATTCTTCAATGGTGTTTAAAATTCTTAAAAATACAAATCCTCAGTTATATCTTGCTTAGACACCCCTTTATCCACGTCGTAAATTAATATTGTAGGTTTAAGTTGTCTAGGAGTTTCAGTCTTAATTCCTTTGTCAGATAGTATAGCACTTTCAATGTTAATTCTTTGTTTGTATAGCAAGCTGAAAGCAGTTTCCATAAAAAAAAACAAAAAAAAAAAACGCTCTTTTTAATCAATTCGGGAAACTTTCACGAATGTCCTTCAAATATATTACTTAAAAACCTTTACAACTTCTTTCACTTCAACACTGGATTTTAGCAAGCTGTCCTCAGACGCTTTAAAAAGTAAAGACAGTAGGTTTAGATATAGCAATATTAGGATCATTATCCCGATTTTGAACATTAAAAGCGGGAGGATCTGTAGCATTGAGAGAATCAGTAACCAGGGCTAGACACCGAACATTACATTCAATATGCAAACTAGAAGATGAAACATTAGCAGATTTTGCCCAAGTTTATCCACTAAGTAACATTGCATGCCACATTAGGAACAGCTTGCAAAGAAAATAAATTAAGAATACTGACAGTTTTTAGTAATTCTTCCACATGTGCTTTGTAAACTTCATTGTCAATTAAGAAACGCTGAGCAGAATTTTGGAATATTCAATTACTTTTACATTTAGTTTTACATTTAATGGGACGTGTTCATCGTCTGGTATATCACACATTTGCAGTTAAGCATTAACTAAAAGTTATAATTGTCGCTTACCTTCTGCTACATAGAAATCCTTTGTGGTATGGGCACTTTCCAAATCCATGATATTGTCACTCATCTGCAATGGCTGGTTATTAAAATACCATGTACGGTTTGGAGTAGGAGAGCCTGTGACTACGTATAGAATACACCAATAAAAGCTTTTTTCCACTTCCACTTCTAAACGTGTGATTCTAGGTGGCGCTAAAATATAATTTTAAAATATTAGTTGTTAAACTAGTGGAAAGCTTTATTCATGGCAAAGATAATTTAATATTACTTGAGACAATTCATGCCAAATAGACTTTAAAATTTATAGGAGTAGAACAATATGTTTATTTAGAAAATGGTTGAATATTCTTTGACAGCACTAAATTATGATGCAGTATTTTATTATGATATACAGTATTAGTAGTAGTAGTAGCAGTATAACTTTTTCTCATTTATGGGATCTCTTCCTTCCGTCCTGTGACTGGTACTGGTACATAAATGCACAGGAGGGGGGGGGTTGTATGTGTCTGGTAACTATTATTATTGCTGCTTCAGTTGTTGAGGATAGTTGTTTATATTTTATGTAGTTCCTTCCAACGACATCGTACGAGCTGGCCAACAGCAGAAGTTGAGCAGCTTAAAAATAATATCGCTGATCCTTGAGGTCTGGTCCTGCTCTCTAGAAATAAGGTTCACCCTCCAGAAATTTACCAGTCTGTTGACTCACACAATACTGAAACTCTTACTTGGACTAGCACTGTCATTGCCATACTTGATGCACTTCTCTCAAATGACCCCTGTTGTTATCTTCTATTCACCAACAAATTAGATCTCTCAATATCTTACTTCTGAATACAGTATCTTACTTTCGAATCCACTCCTTGCTTCAACCAAACGGAGGTTGATTCGGAAATCTCTAAAATCAAAAATAATAGTTAACACAACTATTGTCTTAACTATTATTTTTGACAACTAACTTGATAACTTCGAGTGCATTTTTATCAAGCGACTAGACAAACTATCTACTTGTGTTCGTTACACCCTTAAATAATAAATGTTTGAACGAAGCAACTTTTCCTGTCTTTGAAGACGGAATTGTTAAAATTACTATAATTTCGAACCTGGTTCTTCTACTTCTGCTAAGGCTTATCGACCTATTGCGTTATTGTCCAACTTGGATAAAACTAAAACCCTTGAGCGACTTATTGCTTGAGCAGCAATAAGTCGCTCAAGTTTTTTTACTGAACAGTCTTTAAAGTCCTCTGAAATACAGTTTGATTTTCGTCCAGGGACTGGAACTGAGGTTGTTTTTTTTTTTTTTTTTTTTTTTTAAGAAGCATTAGCAACTAAGGCCATATTGCTCCGGGAATATGCGGTGGTCATTCTCTGACCTTTCCACATCCTCCATATTTGGTGGTGACGGGCTCGAACCCCGATCTAATCAAGAAGCGTGTGCTACGCACTTCTGCTCCTTCCTACCTAGCTATGGAACTGAGGAAGCTTTGGTTGAACTTCTCTCGGGAGAAAATAACTCGTTAAAATATGTTATGGCTATTTTCGTAGATTAATCTGGAGCCTTTGATTCCCTTTGGTAGGCAGGGCAGTACTTATGCGTTTCGAGCCCGAAGTAGAAAATTATTTTGAGGCCCCTGAACCTTATGGCTAAGTGACCTTTCGTGTTCAGACTTTGAAATATTGATACGAGCTTCTTTAATTTTTTTTTTTATATCTTCTTTTCAATGCTGATACGACATCCGCTTTGATTCGTTTTAATGTATCGTTAAACAATTGCTTTTTAATACATTGTATCGTCTCGCTGACTCAGAAAAAAATTATACACATTTTGGACAAAATAGAAATAATATAATACAGCAGAACAAAGTTCTGCTGCACAGTTGCTTACTAAATTTAGTGAATAACTAGTACACGGTATATAAAATGCTGTGAGGATTCTTGCCCTATTCTAGCTTGTAAACTCGAATATTTCCCAGAAATATTGGCAACATTATCATAACTTTTCCCTCTGCATTTTTCGATATCTATGATAACTTGTCTAAAACGATTTTTTCAAGACATTCTGCATTGTGATATTCCACGGTAAGAAAACCTAAGGCTGTTTCTTTAATTTTACCATTTTTTTGAAACATATCTAATTATTACGCTAACTGATCAATGTGACTTATGTCGGGTGTAAAGTCGATAACCATTGAAAGGTATGTAGCTTGTTTTACTTCAGATATTAAAGTTTATTTTGTCTCATTTGCCATTAAATTTATAAACTCATCACAGGTTTTGTGTGAAAGGTAATTTTTTTTACCAGGTCCGTAATTTGCGTACATTCAAATATAATTTTTTTTTAAAATAAGTAAAATTGACTTAGATATTCCAAACAACTTTAAAAATCCTTTGTGTTCGGAATACATTGCTATTGCTACCTCTAAATGCTACGCCAAGGTTACCTAATTGAATTATAGCAATAACTCTTTTTAAAACGTGCCAATAATTTTCTTGGGACTCTTAATTTGTTTTATTAACGGCTTATCAATACGTCCTATTGTTTGACACCTCTTCTTATATATCCACATACATTGGATATGAACCTTTGAGTGCTCATGTTCAGTCAAAGCACTACATACATTTTTCCAGTTGTTGAATCCAGTAATAAATTTATTTAATGAGGTCGGAAATAATTTTCAAATGAAAAAAATACATCTACTTACTAGTGTCAGAAAAAATTAACCATTAAAAAATTAACAACCCCAATCGTCGTGTCAACAACCGGCATGGTGCCAAAGAGCCTCCATAAGAATCTAGCAACAATAGGTCTTCCAGAGAACACTTACATAAAACTCCAGAAAATCATAATCCTAAACACCTGCAAGATAGCAAGAGAGTTTCTCGACCAATAGTAACCAAACATAACCAACCATCCCATGCACTTTGTACCAGTACTTGTCACGGGGGCGGAAAAATTCCCATAAAGAAGAAAGCTTTCTTTTTTTTTTTCTATTGCAACAACTTTTCGATGAGGAAATTTTTCTATTGCCTCGTCGACCAAAATGGAAGGGTAGGTAACCTGACCGATAAAGCGGTGCCAACACCAGCAGCCTCCAGAAAACCTCCGAGGAAAATATATCAAGACGTATATAGACCTAAGACAAGGAAGTCAAAAAAAATTACCATACGGAACATGTAATGACTGTCGTGATCAGCTTTTCAACCACTGCCATGATACTAAAGAACCTCCATAAGAAACTAACAGCAATAGGCCTTCCAGAGAACACTTACATGGAACTGCAGAAAGCCGCGATCCTGAACACCTAAAACAGTAAAAGAGTTCCTCGACCAACAGTAATAACAATAATTATATTGACCGGACACAACGAGTCACTTCATACACTTGGTACCAGTACCAGTCACGGGGCGATAAAAATTTCCAAAAATAAAAAAAAAAAAAAAAAAACAACAACAACAAAAAATATCGAAAATATTGGAGGAGGCGCCGAATGGAGCTTTGCCCCTTGATTGGGCTTTAGCAAAAAGACATTGTCTTTATACTATAGGACTATCTTCCTACCGATTGCTGCTTACGCAGCAGTTGTTTAGTTTTGGAGGGTCTCAAAAACTAAGATTAGGACTAAACTTCTTTCATTACATCATTCGGTGCTGCTCACTCTTCTTCAAGCTCCTAGGACGGTGTCGAATAATGCTCCAGACGTTCCTAGCAGGAACCCTGCCTCTTGAACTTTATATTTCCTACAGGGGTATGATCTAAATCTCAAAAAAGGAATTTCTATAAATATTTTTAACATTGCAACAGATCCTGCCAACAGAATAAAAGAGGAAAAACGAAGACTCTGGAAGGAACTCACTGCTGAATGGGAGCAAAGATGGGTTCAAAGTGGAGATATATTTCAAATGTTGAATTCGCGTCATTACTTACAGTCTCAAAATGGTTTGTGCCTAGCATAACTACATCATATTTAATGACTGGCCACGGGTCGCTCAGGGCTAAACTTTTTGAAAGGGGCCTTGACTCTTTCTGTCACTGCGGTGCATCTGAGACATGGCAGCACATTCTCTTTGAATGTATCGATTATTTGAATGAAAGACAGGTACTGCTGAGTAAAATAAATAATCTCTCAGAAAATAACGTACATTTGCTCATTGAAAATCTTGATGTCTTCACTACATTTCAAGAGTTCTCTGCGGTAGTTTTCAAGAAAAGACTTGCGGCTAGAAACTCTACTGCGGGGTCATAATGATCCAGATTAACTTACTTTTGGGAAGAACATATCGGAAGATAGCCACCAACGCAACAGGAAATGATAGGAAAACCGCTTTCTCCTCTAAGTGATGCTGGCGGCTCACCAAGAAGCTTTGTATATAAACGTGCCTAAATTATTAGGAAGCTAACTGTATGTTTAAGCAATTGTAAATAATTGCTTAACCATACAGTTAAGAACATCCATACTTCTGTGCACCCCAACACGCTTCTCTCTTATGAAATCTTATTTAAAAAAAAAATAATAATAAAGAAATAAAATAAAAAAAGATCTTCACCCGATAAGATGACTCCTACAATAATCTAAATTTCCATCAAGCCTATTGAACACAAAAAACTCCAATTTCTGCTTTATGAGTGATAATTTATAACTACACGTATAGGAAAACCTTCTGCAAGAATGCTCAGTGCTACTGCGAGTGCTTCAGTGCATGCCTCTCCTGCCTAAAGCTTAGGAATACTATGTGAACTCTGTACATGGAAATCGCCTTGAGGAACTTCTATAGCCCTACTCTACAAGCTCAGATTCTACTAGGAAAGAAATTAAATCAGACTATATATTTCCTGAACAGTTAGACTACTTGAGATTCTTTACAATTGTATAAAACAAAAATACATGTAGCTAGGTAAGTAACAATTAATATTGCTGTAAAACGACTGTAAATAATTTTCAAATTCTGTTGCTAGAAGTGATCAGAGAGACTGGTAAACCTCACTGGAATGTGTAATCCATGTTAATAGTTTACTTAATTGTTAGTGCTAACGTTAATAGGGCAACTGATATACATAAAGCTATTGAAAACTGCAGGGTTCTTGAAAAATGTTTGTTTCGGCCGTGTGACCTCAATGGGCTTTTGGACTTCCAGCCTTGTTTTTTTTTTTTTTTTTTTTTGCGGGCTTCCAAGCCTGGGCAGCCTGGGAGCGGGATAGCTGGCACCCACTGGTATTGCACTACCTCCAGTGGGTGCGGGATTTTGTGCTCTTTGGCGTGTAAGAGGATAAAAAAAAAACCCAGGCCCGGCTACTAGTGCCTGGGGACGGGCACCAGGCAGCACCTGCCCAGGTGTTGGCTGCTCCTTTGCAGTGGTCCTACATCCAATACAGATCCACTAGGTGGAGATGGGCTATGGCTAGGAGCTAAACGTGTGTGTATGCCCTGATACCAGGACACACACACACACACACACACACACACACACACACACACACACACACACACACACACACACACACACACACACACACACACACACACACACACACACACACGTGTTTTGTACTGTTTCCTCAACTGTAGTTTGAACAATATATATATGCTAGGATAATTACATATGAGAATGAAAATGTACACAAAACTGTATATAAATTATTGTATATGTTTCTTGAGATTGTACATAACATTTTAGAGTGTAAATAAATGAAAAAAAAATGAAATGCCCCTTGATCTTTAGATACCTTTGCACAGCCCTCGCTCAAGCGAACGTATGTGGGAGTAACTTATGTCCTGTGTCGGCATTTTCGTTGAAGATTTCTCGGCATGCGTGTTTTTCAGAGGCAGAATTTTATAGTAGAGCCCTTGTCCAAAATTTACAGAACTATATACGGATATCTGGATCACTTTTATGACAAAACTGTCAAAAATTATTGTCACAGCATTTCAGCCCGAAATATTGCATTCATTTCTGAACTCTATTTAAATTGAGGCAGTTCCAGATAAATACCAGGTAAATGTCTTAAGCCGGGATTTTAAAATAATATCTTTGTAAATAATTGACATGTGGAGGCATTAAAGCGATTACCAAAGTTAGTGAAACACCTCTGATCATACCTGCGGTCAGATTTTAATACCTAAAGGGCAATTTAACTGTCATTAAATTGATACTGTTCTAACGGAAAGGGATTTATTTAATTAAAAGAACTCTCCTCAGAACAGCATCTACTATACGGTGGTTCATCTATATAGCATTTCTATTATAGCATTGCTTACTCTGTTCGCTTTAGTTTTAATACTTTGTTACTGATATAAACAAACACACAGGTCACCGAGTAGTTTTCATTGGTCAATTACTAAAAAATACTGTGGTACTTTGGGAACTGACCAATTAGGGCTTTACTGGATAGCGTATATTTGTTTATGTCAGCATTAAATTTAGAAATAACAGAGTATAATGCAGAGTATAACAGAGTATAACAGAGTACTTTTAATTGGGTATTTGTTTGACTATTTTTGTAAGGAATGACTACCATTCCTTACATTTCTGATTAAGATTAATTGGAAGTGGTTAGCTGGGAAAAAAAAAAAAAAAACTTGTATGCTTACAGCGAACAGTCCATCCCTTGGATCGCATTTTATTTCAGTAGCATCTCCGCAATCTTTCCTGAAAATGAAAATGCAATAACCAATTTTTTTGACATTTGTGCTTACACCGATTGATTTCATTTCCGCCAATCCCCCTTGGGCGAAACTTTCACAAAGGTTGGCAGCAGAAAAGGATTGAGTGACAGCTCTAAATACCAACAAAATACTTATTGATAAAAAGTAGGCTCTAAAGACGATTTCGACGATGTCATTATCGAAATCTGAAAATGGCTGCTGAGCCCGTTTATTACCTGAACTTGCTTAAACATATGAGGGTAATGTAAAGAAAGCGACGGAAGTAAGAATGCTAGTTTGTTTATGATAATGGATAATAAGTGTGGTATTAATTTTAATTTATTACTCTCTTTATATCTGTTTAAATTAGAATACTAGCAATGAGCTCGTAAGCTGCTCATAAATATGAATCAATCATTATGAGGCCCTCCCATTCCAGAATAGAGTAATAACTCGATTTTGCGGAATAGCCCTGAAATTTTTTAAAATACTGAATTCTGTAGTGATTTGAAGCTTTGAGAGTGAGTCGTAGTAGGCTCTTAGTAAATTTCGAATTACAATGTCAGCAGTATTTGTTGTAATTTATTTCGTGGTAGTTTGTTTATGATAATGGATAATAAGTGTGGTATTAATTTTAATTTATTACTCTCTTTATATCTGTTTAAATTAGAATACTAGCAATGAGCTCGTAAGCTGCTCATAAATATGAATCAATCATTATGAGGCCCTCCCATTCCAGAATAGAGTAATAACTCGATTTTGCGGAATAGCCCTGAAATTTTTTAAAATACTGAATTCTGTAGTGATTTGAAGCTTTGAGAGTGAGTCGTAGTAGGCTCTTAGTAAATTTCGAATTACAATGTCAGCAGTATTTGTTGTAATTTATTTCGTGTACAGTATTGCTTTTCATAAAGTAGAAAGTAAGAAACTACGAGTAAATAAGAGAAAACAGACTCTGGCATTACCGACTGATTTATTTTACGACCTATAGGTAAGGGTAAACTGCAGCCATTATCAATCCCCTGCAGGATGGAAGCCTCCTCAACGATTCATGTTGAGGAAAATGGACCATAATCTGCCACGCTACTCAAAGAGCGTGTGATACTGCACTCCTGTGCCTGATCACTCGGCTACGGAGTCCGATTTAATATACAGGGTGATTCTAAATTATTGTTGGGAATTCCGTGGCTTATAATTTTTTAAATTTTCAAATTTCGGAAACAACAAAGTAAAACTGCTTACAGATTATGAAAGTGCAACTTAAAAAGTTTTATTTGGCAACTCTGTACTCACTGCATTGATGTTTGGAAGATATTGACGGCATTAGTCCAAAATGGCGACTGTTCAAGAGAAGGCAATGTGCATACCTTGGGTTTTCGAAACAAAGTCCATTATCACAACGCAACATCGTTACAGAACTCAGTATGGAAAAGATCCACCTTCAGATAATGCTATCCGATGTTGGTTAAAGCAATTCCAAGAGACTGGTAGTGTTCTGCACCGAAAAGGAACGGGAAGGCCTGGCACCTCGCAGGAAGATGTTGATCGAATTCACGAAGCGTTTTCTCGAAGCCCACAAAAATCAACTAGACGAGCTTCATTGCAGTTATACCGTATACACACAAACGACTGTTTGGAGGGTTGTTCATAACCGCCTTCACCTCCATACCTACAAATTGCAGATGGTGCAGGCTTTAAAGCCGAACGTAAACCCCGCCGTTTCTAATTTGCCCAAGACATTTGTCAAACGTTGAAGCTGATGAAAATTATCTTCGGAGATGGAGATTTAGTGATGAAGCAAAGTTTTACATACCAGGGAGATTAAATCGTCATAACTGCAGAATATGGGGATCAAAAATTTGATCCCCATTCGAGAATTCGAATGGGAATTTTCGAGAATTCGAAAGTCCAAAGGTCAATGTCTGGTGTGCTTTGTCCTGTTCGGAAGTTTTGGAGCCCTTTTTCTTTGCTGAAAAAACAGCGACAGCGGTCACCTACCTGGACATGTTATAGCTGTATCTGTTACTCCAGTGGAAAATTATCAGCCAAATGTGGTGTTCCAGCAAGATGGTGCACCGGCACATTGGGCTCTTATTGTCGGAGAATTTCTTGACATGCATTTTCCTGGGCGCTGGGTTGGGTGCAGTGGACCGATTTCGTAACCTCCGTGCTCACCCGATCTTACGCCGCTTGATTTCTTCCTGTAGGGATACGTGAAAGACATTGTGTACAAGACCCCTGTGACCTCCCTCGATGAACTAAAGCGCAGAATTGTTGCTGAGATCAAAACAGTTACATCGCAAATACTAGAGAACACTTGGAGGGAAATTGAATACCGCTTAGACATCTTACGTGCCACGAAAAGCGCGCATATTGAAGTTGTTTAGCATTCTGCAGTATTGATTCTATAGGCAATAAAACTTTAATTCTGTAGGCAATTACACTTTCATATTCGGTAAGCAGTTTTATTTTGTTGTTTCCGGTTAGAAAATTATAGGTCACGGAAACCCGGACAATAATTTAGAATCACTCTGTATTATTATATAATACTTACATATTATTCTCAAGTATGTTGTGTCCGTCTGCTTCCCAACGATATTAATCCCTTCGCATACCACCCAGCCATTATCAGCACCGTTGGCCTCTCGAATATGTAGAATTTCGGTGGATGAGTTCAGATAACTGTCAGAGTCAGAGTGGTTGGAACTTTCCTCAAACATCTGGAAATCAATTTTTCTTAAAGTGTAGTTCGACTTCAGTTCTGTTGTATTCCAAACTACAGTTGGCAGCGGAATGCCGGTAGCAGTACAAATTAATTCCACTGACTGGTTTTCTTTGATTTCTACAACCTTGGGCGTTGATCTAACTCGAGGAAGATCTACAGAAAAAAAAAAAAGGCTACACTTGTAAAATATGACAACAGTAGTTGTCGTAGTTTTGAATGCATGTTAAATATCGTACATATTAATTGATTTAATACAAGAAAAAAAAAAGTACACATTTGTTGAAATTTCCTGTCTTGTAGAAATGAATTGGTAATTTCAAAAAACCATGTTTCTCAAATTTTAGAAGAATAATAAAGAAAAATAAAAAAATAACAGTTAAATCCAAACAGAATGAAGATATCTGAAATATAATTATTACTGTACATTACTTTAGAGAAGATAATTTAGCAATCATTTTTATTTTCAAGAGTACTATTTGCATTAAAGTATTTACGATATTGATATTTACTGACTCATGATATGATATTTGTTTTTATATTTATTGACACATGATGTTTCTTCAGGAAACAGTACCAAAACCTAAAATATGTCTTGAAATTTATGACATTCATAAACAAAATTATATTTCTTTCACAAAATTGATTACGATTGTTGCAACTTTTCTGTTGTGCAACTTGTGAGATTTGGTGATGATATATCTTGGCTTTCCTTTTGTTGGTTAGTTGTTGTTGGGTTTTAGGAGCATCGGCAACTAAGATATAAAGACCATATTGACTAAATTGCGTGTGTTCTGAGGTCGATTTTCAGTTTACTGGACGAAACTTCCGACTTTCCGGAAGAAAAAATTCATGCCAGTCTCGTCTGAGATTTACTAACTCAGCCACGTTGTGTAAAAGACCTAAACAAATTCCTCCCCTCATTGAAGGGATTCGAATTGAGGTCTTTTCCAACCGGTGTGTCACAGATTGCGATCCTACGAACTATGCTACTCACGAGGGCTTTCATTTTTCATCTAATAGTGTATAATAGAATATCTATGTACTGAGTGGACAGAAATCATGGCATACCTACCCTTTTTCCCTGATAAGGGCAGCCACACGGCGAGGCATTGAGTCCACCAGTTCACGAAAGCATTACACAGGTATTTCCATCCATGCTTGCTGCACCCCTGTCCATAATTCCTTCGCATTCCTGGAGGGAGGATCTAAAGCTAGAATGGACCTTTCCACAGCATCCCAAAGATGCTTCACAGGGTTCATGCCCATTGAATGGGGAGGTCATTCAATGGTAGTAAAATCCGCGGAATGCTCTTCGAACCATGTTCTAATTTCTGTGGGGAGGCGCATTGTCCTGCTGGAAGAGTCCATTTCCTTTTGGGTGCACGATGACCATGAAGGGATCCAGATGGTCTGCAAGGATGGACACATAATCTTGACGGTTCAGATATGCGTCTAGACGTACCAGAGGTCCCAACGTGTGTCACGAACACGTCCCAGATCATTATGTCCACCTGTCTGAAGAGTTCCTTGTTAACATGCTGGGTGCATAGCTTCCTGCGGTTTCCACGAGATATGCACCTTCCGGTCCGCTTGAAATAACTGTAAACGGAACTCATCGGACTAGGACCGTTTCCAATTATCCAAGGTCAAGTGCTGATGTTCTTTTGCCCGGTTGAGGCGTAGTGCTGTGTCGTGATGTTAGCAATGTGGGTCGGCAGCTCACGTAACCTATTCCGGCTGATAATCGCCTGATGTGTTTTGTTGGAGACGTTTCTGACACCTCCCTCGTTGAAATCGGCGGCGATTTGTGCCACTTTCTATCTCCGGTTGGCTGAAACAATGCTAGACAGACTTCGACAGCCACGTTCATCCACCACCTTTCTCCGCCCACAGCGCCGTCTACGATGAGCACCACGTTGAAGATGGACGGGACTTCCACCTATACTTTGGTAGACACCATTAACAACATTCTTGATACCATCTACACGGTTGTGGAGCAGCCTTGACGCATCAGCAACAGAAAATTATAATACAAAATCTACAATATAATATCCCCTTAACACATGTCTTAACATATGCCTGGCAGCAGGCACATTCCCAGCTTCATGGAAAACTACGACTCTAAGATTAATTTTTAAAAAATCCGGGCAGGCCACCGTAGAATCCATCCTCATATCGCCAATCGCCCTGCTATCCGAGATGACCAAACTGTTTGTTCGTTATTTGGTTTTTAGGAGCATTAGCAACTAAGGCCATATTGCTCGGGGATATGCGGTGGCAATTTTCCTGACCTTTCCGCATCCTCCGTATTTGGTGATCACAGGCTCGAATCCCGGGCTAATCAAGAAGCGTGTGCTATGCACTGCTTCTTGATTAGACCGGGCTATTATTAGGGCTATGGAGGCGCCCCATGACCAAACTATTGGAGCATTTCCTCTTATTCCGTCTAACCTCCAGCTACGAAGAGCACCGACTCTCCTCCGAGAAACGATTTGGTTTCAAAGGTGGCTGCAGCATGATCAATTTATGGATGCCATCAATAAACTGATCATGCACGAAACTCATCCAGGTTTCAAGTACTCGCTCGTCATAATGATGGACTTTCCCGGGACCTTCGATCGCCTGCGGTGGTCCTGCGTTCTACTGAGGCTTCGGCTTGCCAACATCTCTGCCAAACTTTATTGCAGTTTGAAGTCATACTTAACCGACAGGAAAGTGCAAGTAACAAATAAATTTCGAACACTGTCCAGATACCTCTACCGCTGCTGTCGCAAGACTCTGTCTAGTCCCGTTCCTGTGGTCCATGGTCATGATTGAGCTCCTGGGGGTGGGGGGTGACCCCTGGCTATTGCTGAAGAACTTATCTTACTGGTGTAAGGTATAAGGTATGTTAGTGTCTAACGGCTCCTGGGATTTCTCCCATCTCCGCGGGTATACATTGTATCGGGCCAGAGATTTGAAGTGTGTGGGGGTCATGTGCTAGTGTGGGGGTCAATATTGTGTTGTGCCCTTTGTTCCTCCGGTCTATTAGCCGCCGAGCCCCTAGTGGGACCCGACGTTACCACACCGTGCAACAGGGAGGATGACCGGGTGCACCACTGATTCTAGAGTACTCTGGCAGGTCCTGCCACCTACTTTCCTGGGATTTCAGTGGCTAGGACCAGATTTGAGAATGAGACGATCGCTGTTTCTTGAGCAACGGTTGTAATTTTAACAGAGCGTAGGGTTGTTCGCTGATAACTTGTTCTAGGGCCAAATAGGTCGGGCAATAATTTTGATGTATTTAGATTTAGACCTGTGGGGCATATATATATACACACATATAAAAAAATAAATAAAAAAAAAAAAAAAAAAAAGTTGTGCAAGAGAAAAGTAAGGGAGGTAGGCAGAAGACTGGAGGGTAGGAAACAGAAGAAGGCGGCCGACAGGGAAGATCGCCCCTGATGACAGTGTGGCATGCCCAGTGCCGCACCAGAGAGGAGTGGGGTGGACAAAAAAAAAAAAAACACCTCACCACAAAAAAAAAAAAATCATTGTGTAAGAAAAAAATAGGGGTCCCCCCCTATTTTTCTTATAAAAGGACAGATGGAAGGAAACAGAAGAAAGAAGCCACAAAAAAAAAAAAAAAAAAAAGAGAGATACCCCGCAAGTGCAGGGTAGGTACAGCTAGCACGGCCAGTCAGTTGGAGCCGACACTTGGTGGAAATCCAGCAGTGTGAGTGTTGCTATGGTGGATGGGTAATGTTCAGAAAGGTCTAGTCCAGGTGTCGTCATTGGAACGACATTTGGTGAGTCTGTGTTGCATCCAGACTGAAGGCTGGTCCAGTAGTCCATGATAACAAATAGTGGGGTGGTCAAAACCAGGAGTCCACGATGTGATGGTCAAGTCCAGGAATCGATGGTAGGTCTCTTCTTGATGAGATGTGTCACGTCTGGTCTGGAGAAGTTTGTCCAGGAATCAATGATGAGGAATTTGTCAAGGTATGTGTGGACCCTGTCTTTGATTGCACTGCTAGTATTGTCCCAACCAAGTGGGGAGACCAGGTTGGGTTCTGTACAAACTTGATCTGTACAGATCAAGTTTGTACAAACTATCCGGAGTACGGACCCCAACTTGATCTGTACAGATCAAGTTGGGTTCTGTACTCCGGATGGTTTGTTGGTCAAGTCTTGTGTAAGTTGGTCCAAGGCGTTAGCATCCATGGCTCAATGATGTGCAGCAACAGTTGGCAGTCATGGTTGTTATGACCTATTGATTCGGATGCTAAGGTGGTGGTAGCGCTTTCTTCCTGGTAAATAGGGCCATTGCAAATTGAGTCAGGGCTCTGTAAGTTTCTTTATCCTGTAGGGTGAGGTGCTCTTGATTTTGGTAGTTGAAGCGTAGTCTCGTTATTAGGATCCTCCTGAAGTCCTCATAGATTTCACAGCTGTGGGCAAGGTGCTCCCACGTCTGATCCTCTCCACAGTGACAGTGGGGTGAGTCTGAAATTCTGAAGTCATGTAGTTTTTTCTGGAAGGAGCCATGTCCAGTGAGGAGGTAGGTAGCATAGAGTCCCGGTGAAAACCAGACAGGTGTGAGGGGGTAGGAGGCCCTGACATCCGGGAGGAATCTTTTGGTGACAGCGCCTTTAGTTGAGGTCTGCCATCTTTCTTGCCAGGTGTCTGTTAGATGTTCATTAAGTCTCTTCTTTTCAGCGTTTCTATTATTTGCTGGGTCAGTGGTGAAACCTGCGCAGGTAACTGCTTTTCCTTTGGCTATCTGATAGAGCAACCCATGATGAACAATCTCCAGGTCCAGTGGAAGAGATCCAGTGAAGACCTGGAGCGCATGGGTGCTGACAGTGCGACAGGCACGCGAGGACAGAAGGAGAAGAGAGCGCCAGATAGTTCCTAGGTGCGATCTGTTTACTACTATAATGGCCTTCTTGTACCAGACTCCAGAGGCATAGGTGAAAACCGGGATGAAAACTGCCTTATAGAAGAGGGACAGCGTTCTCTTCTTTAAGCCCGAGGCCTTCCGGGCAACTCTTGAAACTTGGGCAGCATACTTCCTGATCATAATCCTGAGTTGATCTAGATGAGGAGTGAAGGAAAGGTTTTTGTCTAAGATCAAATCTAGATATTTAAGCTCTGTTTTTAGTTTTACTGTAACACCATTGATTTGGGGTGGTCTTCTCAAATCAAGGGTACCTTTAAGTAGGATCGAATTGGTTTTCTCTGGGGAGATCTTTAGGTTGTTATGCTCTGCCCAAGCTTGAAGGGTGGAGATGACCTGGTTGGCAGTTGCTTCTAGCTGGGCTCTGTTATTGGCAGAAAAGAGCATGACCAGGTCATCTGCATAGGCCTGGGTCTGTACATGTTGAGTTTGGTGTTCAAGAAATCATCCAGCACCAGATTCCAGAGGAGAGGTCCCAGGAAAGATCCCTGAGGGCATCTCCCTGAGAGACACTGCAGTGGGGGAGTGGACACGACAACTCGCCGATCTTAGAGAAGGCATTACTCTCAACCATCACCAATCAAATCATGCCTCACAAACCCCCACAAATTCACTATGCCATTCCCGGAAGATCCACAGTCACCAATTTAACTTCTATAACCAGCACCATTCTCAGTGCACTAGAAGCTAAAGCAGAACTTGCCGTTACGTATGTCGACCTGGAAGCTGCCTTCGACTCAATCAGCATTCCCTCACTCGTTCACCTCCTAGAAAATTACTTCCATATAACAGGCGACTTGTTGTGGTTTATCACAACCCTGCTATCAGACAGAATCATTGTCCTTACAGCGGATCAAAATATAATCTCAAGAAAAATCACTGCAGGAGTTCCCCAAGGCGGAGTCCTCTCCGGAGCATTATTTACAGCAGTCATTATTCCGTTTGTTCAAGAGAGAGAAGACATAATCTGCTATGCTGACGATATTAAGCTACACACCCAGATCAACCCGGAGGAACATATCTCAAAAATTAATGAAAAGATCAATCGAAAGCTACACGACTTAGAATCCTATCTCCATCAATTTGGACTACTTATTAATCCGGCAAAATCAGCCCAAATTGTCTTTTCGTTGAAGCACCAACCCACTGACGTCCTAATTTCTCTAAATGGCATTCTCCTTCCAGTGGTAAATACACACACAGACTTGGGAGTAGTTTTCGATTGCAAACTGACCTTCAAGCCCCACATCGACAAGCTCATAACAAAATTCTGCAAAATGCGGTGGACTACCAAACAACAACTACTTCACGTTAAGGATCTGGATGTGACTCGGCGGTACATATACACCTCTGTATACTCCGTCGTGTTATACGTCTCAGAAATATGGGCATCTGCAGCCCCCACGAATATCAAGCGTGTGTACTCCTCCGAATACTGGCTCCTTCGTTGGGTCACACATAAACATCATCGTCCACCCCAGCAAAGAACAACTGCGATGGCAACCGCACTGAATTTTGCTCGACTGCCAAATCTCATAATGGAAAGACGCCTCGCCCTAACTGTCAAAATGACCACTGGAATAATCTCGGAGCCAAACATATGGGAACTGTGCAGCTGGAGGATCCCTCAACCCGGACTGAGATCAGCTCCAACCCTTATAGCCAACCATAACAGACTAGCCCTCAGCGACCGCTTCCTCCCCAAGCAGATGCTTATCACAGTACAAGCAATCAAAGGCGACCTCTACAAATTTGTCAAGGACCGCAAATACCGGAGGGAGATCCTTGATGACCTACACCCAACCAGGCAAACTGCACAGTAATGTGGCAGTATAATAAATGTAAAAATGATGTCTGTATAATATTGTACATAATGTCAAAAATACTATATAACATTTTTATGAATATTGTGAATAAGTTAACTGAAACGTATTATATTGTTGGCCCTGGGGGATGAACCCGAACTTCGATGTGGGCCCCGTCCTCAAGGCCTTTGTACACCAGCCAATGTGAAGCCCCTGGCATTCCTGCCGTGAAGGGTAAAATTGTATACATCCTTTGTACACAATAAAGATTATTTATTTATTTATAGTACTGGAGAATGTTGGGAGGTTATTGGGCCTGTTTATTATATTAAATGGTGAGGTGGCTGCGACAGCCGTGCGGCCTTGGAAACTACATATATCTAATGGAGCTCTGCAGAGACTCCAGAGCTGCTCGGTCCTGCACAATCTCGCCATCGCAGGGAATAAAACGAAATTTTATTCTCCTAAAGGAAGATTGCAAATCAGAAGGCCACCCACATTAAAATTAAGCTTAATTCCCATTCGACTGCAAATAGAAGTCAAATACTTGGGTCTTTACGTCGACTTAGGATTAACGTTCCATTATCACATCCAGCATCTAGCTACTAAAATCCAGAGATATGCGGCCATGATCAGGAGCGTGAGCAATGTTTTAGACTCCAGAGCCGACTGGAGTCTAAAAGGCCTTAACCTTAATCTACAGAGCAGTTTATGTTCCCATTGTTCGCTATGGTGGTTCCATCCGGTTTATACAACGCTAGTCAGAAATATTGAGAAACTAGACACTGCCCAAACGTTCATGCTTCTATCAATTAGTAAGGCGTGCCGCACTGTTAGCACCTTTGTCTTGCAGGTGCTGACAAGATATAAACCACTCTGTCTCGAAGTGATCAGGTGGGGTATACTGTACTACCTCAGACAAAGAGGGCGCTGCTCTTCTGTTGTAGGGCTATGTGTCTTTGTACTTCTGGTTAATCAGTTAAATTAACATAATTATGTTTATGTTTATATGACGATTTTGATGTTGGTGTATTCCTAAATTGACGCTGAACAAGAGGATACCCATTGTGTGGAGACTTAGATATCCAGGTATTTATAATTTATAGTTTCCTCATAGTGCAAAATTTGCTGTTTTGCTACTCATGGCTGACCAGACCTATCTACTACTTCCGGCTACAGGTCAAGGTCGGGCAAATGAGCAATGGGTTTCTACTTGCGGTCAGGTGACCATGGCGACGCACGTCATTTACTGCCTCCTAGCAATTATCTACGCCTCGTACAAGCGGATTTACTACCATCAGCAGTGACAAGTCTAGCCAACTAAATTAAGTTGTAATTTTTGACTTATTTTGTATGTGTTAAGTAACACTTTCACTTGCACAAACAACACTGGGTGAAATGGTAAGCATGAACTCGAACGATAGTCCAAGCTCCTCCTCCTCCTCTGGTGATTCTACTGAGGATTTAATTGAAAGAATTCCCTCCCCTCCCCTTCCGTAGAAAACATCACTGAAGATAGTGCAACTCCTGAAAAAGCCGCTATGTCTGTAAGAAAAAACCCATCCCCTTGCCCACCCTCTCCAGGTACCCAAGGAAAGAGTGCATTAAGGAAAAAGAAACCAATCAAATTAAAACTAAGGAGAAAAAGAAACAGAAAGGTAAAACTGTCCCGGACTGCAACAACGTGAGACCAGAGGGCCCCCTCTGAGGAGTCTGATGAGACTAACGATCCCTCCGCATCTAAAACAGAAGATACCAAACTTTCACTAAAAAAATGTAAAGTGCAGCCATTATCAACTCACTGCAGGATGGAAGCCTCCTCAACAATTCATGTTGAGGGAAACGGACCATAATCTCCATGCTGGTCCAGTGCGGGTTGGCAGATCGACCGTATTCAGCAGCTTGAACCCCGGTCTACTCAAAGAGCATGTGCTACTGCACTCCCGCTCCTGACCACTCGGCTACGGAGGCCTATTACTTTCACTAAAAGAACCCGCTAAAAATAATAGTTCTCCTGGCCACAGTGGGCGTAGGGATTTTAATGGCCTTCATGGCTCACTTCTACTATTGGGCAAAAATGATAACCTTGATACCACACTAATTTGTGCAGAAATGACTATTCTGAAAATGACACTGCTTGACTACACGGCAATTGAAACAAACAAAATTACAAAATTGGACAACAACTTCATCCAGGGACTTTGGGTATAACCACAGCACTCATTATGAGGAATGAAAAGGTAAAGGTGAAGACAGCAGAACTGCAAATCAAGGCTGATCATTTTAACAACCTTATGGCAGAAAGGGCCCAAGGGCCCATAACATATGCAGACACTGTAAAGAAACACTCCACAGTTGGAGTACCAAATAAGGTTACTAAGTACCAGGCCCAGGGCATTGTTCCATGTGCAAAACTATTGCACGCAACCTCAGATCCCGCAGGCACACAAAAAGAACCACAATACATTGTAATCTTTCGTCCAACAGAAAAATCACAGCTTGAATCCCGCCAGGAAGTCAGGAAAAAAGTGGAAGAAACCTTGCAAACTGAACACATAGATGTTAAAATAAAGAGCATCAGAACAGTCAGAAATAAAAGAGTCCTTGTTCAGGCCATCAATGTAGAGGATTTGAGCAGGATTACTAATACGACAAATCTTAATTTAGTAGGATTAACTCACGAGAAACCAAAACTTTCGAATCCTACCATACTAATCTACGACTTGCCAAAGGAGTACACGAAAGAGGAAATACTGAAAGACATCTTCTACAAAAACCTGCAGGAGTTTGGATTTTCTTTGGATGAAATCAGACAGAAGATAACATTTAGATTCAGCACAGGGTCCAAGAACCAACTGACAAAATGGGACATAGGCTTCAGGACAATATCCTAAAGCACATCTTAGGTAATGAAAGAATATTCTTAGGGGTATCCACACACAAATTTAGAAGATTTACAGTGGTATCTAATGCTTAAAGTGCTTGTCCTATGGTCACTCATATCAATACTGCACACACTTGGTTGTGTTTTGCAGACATTGTGCAAGAGGTGGGTACGTTTTTGCAGATTGTCCACACAAAGCAGACTCGCCCAAATGTGTAAAAATTGCAAATGCAGAAATAAGGATCACATCCACTCTGTCCGAGACTCGAAATGCCCTGAGTATCTCTGTGCAGTTGAATTAGCCAGTACGAAAATCCTCTATGAATTGCAGCACAAACCAGAGAAACCAGAACCAAGGGCCCAGAATCAAAATTCTTCAGGTGAATGGGCATCGTTCAAGAATGGTGACAGATAAGATCAGGGTTGCTGCCCTGGAGAGGAAATACGATATTATCTGTCTGCAGGAGCCATATTGCACCTCAAAAGCTGGTGGAAACTCTTTCAAAATCACGGATATCCTATTACATCGAGGATGTTCTACACTATGGCAGTTTATCGATATCCAGCTTGTGTACCCAGAAATCCTCCTATGTTCATGTTGCGAAATAGGTGGCGTGGTGATGGTTGTGTTAAATGCTTATGAAATTGTGCTCTGTTTTTTTTTTTAAATGTATAAGCGTGGTTTAAAGAGTACTTACTTTTATAAAATATATGATATGGACAGAGATAACTTCGGTGAGTCATAGGATAAAATTTATTGCAGGTTTTGAAGAGACACCCAAGATGTCGGTGTCTGGAAATTGTCTTCGAACTCTAATAGCGACATATATAGACCATAGCCTCATAGGGTTACCATAGAGAATTTTCCCTTGTGAAAATTCCCATTGACTTTACATTGTGCCTTTGAGATAACATTATGCCAAATGCAGACTTGTTATCTTATTGCCTTGGAAATTTACTGGCTTTGGGGTAGCCCCCTTTAGGGAGAAGTATATACTGGGAATATATGGTTAACATGGGGCTAGTTTTGGGCTACGTTTAAAGAAACAAAGTGGCTATAACTCTCTTAATTTTGGAGTTGAGCACCTTACTTTGGAGGAAAAGAATCGATTTGAAATTACTCATTTGTTAATAATTTTGTGGCGCCCCCTGTCCATTAGAGGCTGAGATCCGTAAACTAACCTTGATGAATTCTTAAACTCTTATTCAGATTTCATCCCGGGTGGGTTAAAGTGCCTATATAGGCATATATTGTTAAACTGTTGAAATTAATTGGTTGCTTTCTTCTAAATTACTTGTCTAATAAACAGAATAAGAAGACCGAGATAATACTTGGTCCCAGGAATTTGAAGCATATTCATCTTCTTCTGAAGCATATTCTTCTGTTGATTTTGCAACAAAACGGGTGTCTCATAACAAAGAATCTTTTCAGACACCAGTAAATCGTAAAGGTAAAAGGAAATCAAAGACCCCTAAAACTGTTACAGAAGGGGAAAAATACAAAACTAAACTTGATAAAACAAAATTGGATAAAAATAAGACTTGGAACGATGAAGATGATAAGAACCGGCAGTCTGGTTAAAGAAGTTCTAGCTAGCACAGCCGAGAACAGTGAGGGCTATGCAGTTCTTGATTTCCCAAGTGGTACAGGGGATAAAATAGTTAATGTTTGTAGTAGGGAGGACCAAGAGATTTCTTTTATAGATGGTTTGAACCTCGGAGGATCATTACATACCTCTGAGGTGTATGTGCGATTGGCTAAAATAAGAAGGGCTTTAGGAGAAATAATGTGTAAAGATTCAAGTAAAATAGCAAAACCAGCGTCTAATAGAATTTATGGTCTCTGGGCTGACGTGGATGCGGTGACCACAGCTTTGGTTGTAGACAATGAGCGCCTTAAAGTACGAGCTAGGGATTTGGGAGAGAGTGCTTCTCAGATAAAAGAAATGTTAGATTGCCAGATTGAACTTTATAAGAAATCTTATGCAGAGGTAGTGCGGCAGGAAACTCAAGTTGGTTGATCCTGTTGTCATCCTGAATAAACCAAGATCCAAACAGAGGACTGACAATGCAAGTCGGGATAGAACCTTATCAGTTCCTAGAGGCATACCTGATCCTCAGAATCTGATTATTTTTAGGCCTACTGAGAACTCTTCCTTGAGTTCGAGTCAGGATATAAAGCAGAAGGTCACAAGTCATTAAGAGTGACCACGAGGAGATGAAAGTAAAAGGTATTCGTCTCCTTAGGAATAGAGAGATCCTTGTGAAGACCACAAATTCGGTGAATACTAATACGATCTATTCTGCTTCTGGTTTAAAAGATATAGGTCTTACAATGGAGAAACCTCGGTTATCTGATCCAACAGTGTTAATATATGGTGTCCCTCGTGAATATACTAAGGAGGAAATACGTTATGATCTTTTCGTTAAAAACTTAAAAGACTGTGGTTTCTCGCAGGATGAAGTTAAAGACGAAGTAACTTTAAGATTTAGTTCTGGATCGGGTGCAGAGGTGGTTAATTGGGTAGTTGGATTTAGTCCTCGCATGATGCGGTATATTTTAGATAGTGATAGAATCTATCTAGCATTTACATCACACAGTTTCCGTAAGTTTACGATTGTAAGCAAGTGTTTCCGTTGTTTGGGGTATGGCCACTCGGCACAGTTTTGTTCGCATAAGGCAGTTTCTTGTGGACACTGGTGTAGAGGGTGGTCATGTCTACGGAGATGGTCCCCCCATAAAGAAGACTCTCTAAAATGTATCAACTGAAAGAGACGTGGTAGAGATTACAATCATTTTGTAAGGGATGCCAAGTGTCCAGAATACTTAAAAGCAGTACAACTTACGGAGACCTGACCCAAACATAAGTGAAAATGGTTCAAATTCAGCAACGGATAAGAATCCAATTTTAAGTAATATTATAGAGGGTCTCAAAAATATTGGTACAAACGTTTAGGGGAGGCAGGTAACATCTAAAGGAATGTGAATCGCATAGGAAACCATAACTGGAAACGTCACGGGAAAGTATTAGCAGAGGCACAGGAAGCAGAAATGACACAAGATTAGTGGCAAACATTTATTTCACATAATATTAACAATGGAGTACGAGATGGATGCATTTCATGGTTACAACAGATGCTCGAAGGTTCCACCATGAGACGCGATGCATGCGTGACACCGAAGCAGCATGGATTGCCGGACACGGTCGAACACACCTGGAGTTTCTTTGACAGTAGCAGCAGCGCAAACGAGATCCATTTCCGTCTCCACAGGTGATTCATACACCATAGATTTGAGGGCCCCCCCTACAAAAAGAAATCAAGGCTCGATAAATCAGGGGGGGGGGGCGTGGGGGCCAGGCAACGGGTCCACCACGGCCAATCCATCGACTCCCAAAACACCTGTTGAAATGGTCACGAACACACCTTCCATAATGGGCAGGCGCCCCGTCATGTTGAAACCTAATGTTGCGTCTCACATTTGCTGGAACATCGTCAAGTAACCCTGGTAGAACTTGTTCAAGAAAGATCCGATATTTAGCTGAGTTCGTGCGGGATGGTAACAGGTATGGGCCGACTAAGCAGTCACCGACCATACATGCCCACACATTTATTGCGAAGCGATGTTGTGCCGCATGTGGGCGCACACAGTATGGGTCCTCTGCTAATCCATTCACATTCCTTTAAATGTTACCTACCTCCCGTAAACGTTTGTACCAATATTTTTGAGACACCCTGTATATGAGGGGATAAAAGTTCTTCAGATAAATGATCAGCGCTGCAGAGTGGCAATGGATGAAATTAGACTAACAGCATTTGAAAATAATTTTTATATTATTTGCATACAGGAACCCTTTCATTCTTTGCAGGTAGGGGATGGGGCCCACAAAATTATGGATTTTCCCTCCAACTCAGAGAATCCCTCCAATTCATTCGCTTGACAAACCTCCAAAAAGTGCCATAGTTGTTATAAATAATGATCTGATTGTTACCAACATTATAGATATGTGCACGGACACTATGACCTGTTTAATGATTTCTACAACTTTCATAAATTTTTACATTGCATCTGTTAACTGTCCGTCAAGTGACAATTGATTCTCCATCGTTTGGATAATATATGTACTAATTTCGCTTCTAAAAATCTTATAATAACAGCGGATCTAAATGCCAAATCCAACTTCTGGCACAGCGATTTTACCGACCCTAGAGGATTAGCTCTCGAGGATTTAATTTCAGCCTACAACTTAAGTGTGCAAAACTTGCCTGACAAGCCGTTCACATTCTCTACTGTGGATGGTGAATCAAACATAGATGTCACTCTTACCACGGTTAAAATAAATGAAATTCTAACTGACTGGGATGTTATTCCAAACCTTGTGAATAGCAACCACCGCGCTATTGTATTTGGTTTGAAGCCTCGACAGCAATATAATGATTCACAACCACACGATCTTAGACGTTTCTCAATGAATACCATTAAATGGAACAAATTCAGAGATTACCTTCTCACTATTTTCTCTGCAGATGTTGTATGACGTTGTATGTTGTATGTTGCAGATGTTGTATGTTGTATGAGATGTATGTTGTATGACGGCCATGGAATTTACAAATTTCGTCCAGACCCACCTGTATTTGGCGATGGAGTACTCTCAGCCAAAAGAAAGCAGACCAGAAGAACTTCTGTTCCTTGGTGGTCTTAAGTAACCTGCGAAAGCAAGTTCAACAGGCTAGAAAAGAATTATAGGGACATAGGCATCTTTCTGCAGAGGATGTTCGAACCTTCACGAAAGCTTACAGTACTCTAAGGGAAAACTATCAAAAGGCAATTTCCAACTCAAAAGAAAGTTGTTGGAAAAATTTCGTAATGGATATAGGAAATAAAGAACCGTGGAGCTTGGTTTTCCAGATATCAAGGAATAAAATGGCTTGCGGAGATGTTAAAATTAAAAGGTCAAGAGACTCTAGATTGGATGTCTACGGTGCATTCCATAATTAACAACTTATTCCCCAAAGATACATCGGATCTAGATTCACCTGAACAAATGCAAATACGTCATGACAACTAAAAGTATGAAGGACCATCAGACATTGAACCCTTTACACTTCTAGATTTGGGCTCTGCCGTGGCAAAACTCCAATGTTAAGTAATGCCCCAGTATTGACCTGATTGAGAATACAGTCATAGTTAAATTTTTTGAAAATTTTCCATACATTCTTTTAAATTTGATGAATAAGTGTTTACACTTATTCATCAAATTTAAATTCATTGACAAGGAGGAATAAGTCCTTGTCAATGGAAAATAGTTCTAAAGATAAGGCACAAGCCTGAGAATTTCATATCAGATCCATGGGCCTACAGACCTATTTCGTTCTTAGAAAACCTGGGGAAATTGTTTTTGGGAATGTTAGCTACAAGAATCCAAAAAAAAAAAATGCTAGAGGATCATCAGTTATGTTCTGAAGCACAATACAGCTTCAAGAAAGGACGGTCAACTAAATCTTCTGACCAACTATGTGTCGAACTCACCTACTAAATACGTACTCGCTGTGTTTGTGGATTTTCAGGGTGCGTTTTACACTTTATGGTGGGAAAGTGCCGTCAGAAGCTTGAGATCCGCAGAGTGTGATGCGTATATCTGTAGTGTTAAGCGATCGTACTTTAGCGACAGATATATTAAAGTGGTGGCAAAACATCTTACGTACTGGACTTAGATTTCAAGAGGATGCCCCCATGGATCAGTGTTGGGACCTCTCATCTGGAACGCTGTGCTGGATCAGTGGTTAACCAGGGAACACAATGGTATCAGTAAGATAGCCTATGCGGATTGCTTGGTGATCGTTGCTGATGGAAGCACAAGGAGAATAACTGAAGAGAAAATACAGCCTATCTTGGATGACTTGATGTCATGGGCTACAGTCAACATACTGAAAACATCCTCCAGTAAAACCAGTTTTATGACTTTTAAGAACCATTTTAGCCACAACAGACCACCCAGAATCCGACTAAATAGTACCCAAATCCTCTACGTAACACGAACTAAGTATTTGAGTATCATCTTAGATGATAAACTCAGTGAGAGCGAATTTGGGCTTGTAACAAGAGAGTATATTGCGCAAGTGGAATTTTCAAAAAGCCCTGGAATTATTTCGTGGTTTAGACCTTCTATGACAACTTCTTATCTGCTAACAGGGCATGAATCCCTCCGGGCTACGTTATTTGAGCGTGGCCTGGAGCCTGATCCGTACTGCACATGTGGGAAATTTGAAACGTGGATTCATGTACTTCTGAACTAGCGCCTCCGTAGCCAGGTGGGAAGGAGCAGCAGTGCGTAGCACACGCTTCTTGATTAGACCGGGGTTCGAGCCCGTCACCACCAAATACGGAGGATGCGGCAAGAAAGGTCAGGGAATGACCATCACATATCCCGGAGCAATATATCCTTAGTTGCTAATGCTCCTAAAAACCAAAACAACAGTAACAACAACAACTTCTGAACTGTCCATTGTAGTCTCATCTTAGAGCGGATTTAATGTCTGCGGTTCCGAACTTATTGGAGAATAATGAAGCGCATCTTCTCAAACTGTTTAGGAAACCCTGACCATAACTGAGAACTTCCTCCCATCCGATCATGTTCCGATTGCTGCGATGATATCGCTTCAGGCACCTAAGGATGAACGTACACAAGTACAAACTACGAACACTGTTAGGAGAGTATACAATCCAAAATACATCAACATTGGAAAAGTTACTATCCTTTTCCAACTTTACCCATGGAACATACTGGCTGAGCTTAACATAGATGAGGCTGCCTACTGGCTTTCGAGATGGATGGAATTCATTGCAAGGTCTGCAATGTCCAAAACTTGCATCCTTAGTCCCCACTCAAAGCCATGGTGGAATGACCTCCTGACCGCCTTTAGGGAAAAATAGGCAGCCCATGCCTCTTACAAGAAGTCGCCTTCACAAGAGTCATACGCCAGATTTTCCAAGGCAAGGATGGATTTCCAGAAGAGGAAACAATTTTCTATCGACAATTTCATGAACAGCCGGCTATCCAGGGGAAACGTGTGTGGTCCACTAGCCATACTTGCGCCCCTCTATCTTTAGATGTCCTGGAATGGTGTGAGCATGTGCTGCGTTTTAAGCAAGATCACCGTGTGTCCGAAGCATATCCTTGGAACGAAGCGTTTAACATTTCTTCACCTACTAGTAATACAGAAATTTCCGAAGAACAACTAATAAAAATAATAAATTCACTACCTGACAAGTCCACCATAGGAATTGACGCAATACCTCTGTTTAGTCTAAAAATTGCTTCTCATTTCATCAGCAAAGAGCTCACTCAACTCTACAACAAAGTACTCAAATTTGCACAGGTGCCTTCAAGCTGGTTATCATACAGAGTCGTGGCAGTTCCGAAAAAGCCTCATGCGAAAAGACCGGCTGACTTCAGACCAATATCAATTGCCTCTCCCTTCCTGAAATGCCTCGAGAAGTGCATCTATAATGATGTAGCACTCGCAATCTTTGCGCATAGGCCAGAACACACCCATTATGCCATGCCTAATAGATCTACGGTAACCTGCCTACAGTCATTATCACAGAAAATACTTCAGGCCTGGAATGACAACGAAGATCTTCACACCATTTTTCTCGACATGAAATCTGCTTTCGACTCAGTCCAAATAACACCCCTTCTTGCCTTACTTGAGAGATTCTACGGGATATCCGGAAATATGCTCGAGATCCTCAATAATTTGTTATCTAGGAGAATGCTTCACTTCAAAGGCGTTAAAGTCACTACAAGCGTCGAAGTAGGGATCCTACAAGGTGGTTGTCTCTCAGCCTTGTTATTTGCAGCAATATTCGTTCCACTAATGGATCAAATTCCAGCGTTCCTGTCGTATGCTGATGATATTGTTTGCTACTTGCCATGTAGACGCAATGTTGGTCCTTCACAAGAAAGAAAAACCGCCTCTGAATCATTAAACAGCTACCTTCTGTAAGTATGCTAAATTTTTTGGCCTGTCAGTCAATCCAGAGAAGTCAAACTATCTATCTTTACGCCAAGTCGGATCACTTCTACTGATATTGCATCTTCTCTACTTCAGGAGTTGGCAGGAAATGTGAGTAATCCTGGATGCCAACCTCACCTATAAAAAACAAATCCAAGCAGAGTATTCCAAAGCCCTAAGAGCGCTCTGGGGAATGAAAATTGATCTGTCAAAACGCACAATAAGAAAATAATCAAGAAGTACCTTGCAACTTACTTCTGTAGTGTACTCTCCTATGCCGTGGAAGTTTGGTCGGCGGCACCACCCAGCAGCCTCAGGAAACTATGGGGCCTCGAATTCTGGGTGCTGAAGTGGGCCAACTTGTGGTCTCACCAGAACTACAGAACATCTGAATCTACTCTGCTGCAACCTGCAATATACGCCCATAGTCCACAGAGCCCATGTGCTAAAAATAAAGTCATTCCTTCATCTTTGCTCAGCTAAGCAGGATCACATCAACATCTGGAACACGGTTGGTTGGCGTTTGCCAGGCAGACATCTCCGTAGTACTCCCTCCTTATGCTCAAGGCTCCAGCGGTTACAGAATTTCAAGAAACACTTCCCTAATGTGACTCTGGACACTCTCAACTCGCTCATCATCGACATCGACCTGTAGACGATAGACAAGGCATACCGAGATGGCATCTTGTCCTATCTTGCTGTTTGCAAAGGACATTTGTCTAAGTGCCGATCTTAGTTAACTTATGTAATTTGTTTCTGCTCAACTTGTATTCCTTTTTCGCTGTAATTACTACTTCATTCATTTTTACATTTTGACTATTATCTTTGCTTTGATCTATTAATTATTATTTAGTTATTATTATTATTATTTTTTTTTTTTATAAATCAAAATCACTTGTATAAACAACTATTTGTAAGATTCCTCTGACTTTCTGTGTAAGGAATCACTATTGTATAAAATTTATGTTAATAAAGAATCTTATTATAATTATAAATATCTTCGTAGAAGACTTTCTCAAGATCAGTTTTCATATTGAGGATTCAGCTAAGAACTTTAGCTTCTTCTGGGAATTGACTTCACAAATGACCAAAAGACAAAAGGTTTATGTGTAAACAGAAGATTTCAGTTAATTGTATGGATTTTTATATACATTAACATTTCGTTACACATATATAAGACATTATATTATACAAATGTATTTGACATCCTTATATGGATTGTTATTGTGTTGATTTATGTTAATTTTGGCCAATTGTTATTGACAAGATTTATGCCAACTGTTATTGTAAAGAGTGGTTTCTGTGAAACACAAGGTTTATGAGAATCATTTAGTAGCTATCTCACTGTGCTTGTCAACAGGTTTGAAAGTTCCAGCGGACAGAGAAAACAGTGTTGTTAATTGTCCATTGTATATTATATATTGTTTTCTTGGTTATCAGGAATTCCGAGACTGAGCATATTTAAAAAAAAGCATTGTATATATATATGTTCAATATAATAATTACTGGGTGTTACTGAGGATAATTTGTGGAAGTTCTGCACTAGTAATTCATTTGTCGACACCCACTTGTAATTGCACTACTTCCGGCACAAATACATAACGTAAACCCGGGCCCAGAGAAGGGCACTGAGCAGTAGCTGTTTTGTTTTGGCGGTGGTAAAATATCTCGCAAATGTTTTTAGGCTAGATTTGTTGAGTTTCTATGTCAAAACAGGTGAACTAGGTGGAGATGTGCTTTTTGCCTGGGGTCCACCCTTGACTCTGGGATACACGTATGCAGTGCACCAGGATGTCAAATATAATATAATGTCTTATATATGTGTAACGAAATGTTAATGTATATGAAATTGTATATATATCTTTTTGTAAGTATTGTTTATATATTTTTTTGTAAGTATTGTATACATATATATCTTTTTGTAAGTATTGTATATATATATATATATATACATCTTTTTGTAAGTATTGTATATATATATATATATATATATATTTGTACATATATCTGTATGATTGTATGTACAAATAAATGGAAAAAAATTGAATGTATTCATGATGTTACCCAAGAACTATTCTTCTACCTTGTTTCCCTCTACTGCCCACCAACAGGTGATACTTCAGGAAGCCCTAAACCTACTTGAGGACTTCCGCAGCAGCAGAATGGGACATGCCAACCACGTCTTAACAACAGATTCTAATGCCAAATCCCATATTTGGTACAGTAACCAAACTGCATTCTCGTGTCGCCCTCCTTGAGGACTTCATTCTGGTCCATAACTGGATGACACACAATGAAGGTGGTAAGTCCTACACTTTCTCCAACGTGCATGGGGAGTCCAACATCGACCTCACTTTAACCTCACCCCCAGTTTCGAATCACACTGCAGAGTGGGACGTCCTAACAGACATTTCTAACAGTGACCACCGTGCCATCTCCTTCACTATCACAGCTGCAGCACAAAAGAACAATGGCAACAATCTCGAGGACTGTAGAAGATTCTCAATCCGAAACATAAATTAGGCTAAATTTAGAGCATCTCTGAACCTTGACTTCAAAGCGACAGCTCCAAACCTTAACAACCTCTCTGCAGCTGAATATGCTTGTTACGTACAGTCATCCCTCTTCAGAGCCACTCAATGCTCTCAAGCAACAGTACAAGGAGAAGCGAAAAATGTACCAATAAAGCCATCGCACAGAAAAAATTAAGGTCTTGGAGACAATTGGTTTCCCAAGCAGGGAACACTGACCCCTGGGGGCTCATATACAAGATCTGTAGGAACAAAATCATCTACCCAAATATATACAACACAATGCAATATTAAAACGGTGAAACATATGACTGGCACTCAACAGTTGAGAAAATCATTGAACACATCTTTTCCGAAGATGATTCCAATCTTGACAATATGCACCAAATTCAGATTCGAGAAGACAATGCCACTTACGAAGGTACCCTGGACGTTGATCTTTTCCCTGCTGTTGAATTTGGTGCTCCGGTGGCCAAGTTGAATCCTAAAAAGTGTTCAGGCCTTGACCTGGTAGAAAATGCAGTCATCATCAAATTTCATGAGCTCTACCTTAATATTTTGTTAAATCTTTACAACAACTGCCTCTTGGAAGGCATATTCTCTAATTTCCAGAAGCAGGCACTGCTTAAAATTATTCGAAAACCAGGAAAACCTAATACCGACCCAAGTGCGTACCGCCCAATCTCTCTGTTAGCCAACCTGGGAAAGCTGTTTGAAAGAATGATTGGTACCAGAATCCAAACTACCCTAAACTCACAAAACCTTTCATCCAACTCGCAGTATGGCTTCAAGAGAGGATCCTCCACGGAAGATGCCATTGCAGCCCTTGTAATGCATTCTACACATTCCACAGCAGTCTATGAGATGGCCATCTTTGTGTATTTTGACGGTGCCTTTGAAAGCCTTTGGTGGGAGAGTTCCCTCAAGTCTCTTAGACTGGAAAACTGCAATCAATATGTTTATAAAGTCATAAGATCCTACTTCAGAAACGGATCAATTCAGGTCATTACCCAACACCTGTCGTAATCAAAATTTATAAACAGAGTTGCCCACAGGGGTCTGTGCTAGGACCACTCCTTTGGAACTTCATACATGACCAGTGGCTCACCAGAAGCTTTGGCAACTGCGTCAATTTCACCTATGCAGATGACTTGGTTATTTGCATTGCAGGAAGATCCAGGAGAACCCTTGAAGACCGAGCAAAGATTGTCCTGGATGACCTGGTAAGCTGGACCCTCACACATACAGATAGAGTGGGGAGGAGACTGAAGACTGGGCGGAAGGGGTAGAAATATGGGGACGATAGAGAAGGTGACCCCAGAGAGTCAGCGGGGCAGGCAGGCCCATGCGAAAGGATGGCGACGGCTAGGGGGAGGAGACGGGGAGTCTCCTCCCCCTTCCAAGGGAAGGGAAGTTGAAAGGGGAACCAGGCTCCTCCTCCTCTGAGGTGGTAAAGTGTATTTAGAGTCAAACCGCACCAAGGGTTCCCCCATCTCTGCGTGGTCTACATTGTCTTGTGATACAGAACACTGTAAAGGCTTCCCTTGGCAGGGAAGTTGAAAGGGGAACCAGGCAAAAGTTTGGTTCAGATCGCCAATAGTGGCGTTGGGCAGCGTAGCTACACTGTCATTCATGGTCCAGTCCGATATTTTGTCATGCTTATGATACAGGTCTCAGCTTGGGATGTTATCTTTTGGTCCAGTTCTTTTTCTTGATGTAGGTGTCTTCTTTTAAGTTTCTTTTATTGTCATTCGTGAGATGTCTTCGGTCCTGCACATTGCACTTGTTTCATGTCTTTTGCAGAGTGACGTCGTTCATTCGTTGTTGGTTAGGGGCCAATCGATCCGTGATGCAGTTGCGTTAGGTTGGGTTTTACATTGGTTGTTGCTGTTGTCTCGGTGGCATAGTCTCCCAAAGACATTTTGGACAAATTTTGAGAAAGCTGTGTATTTTTCTTCTGACTCTTGGTCTCTGGGGATAAATTGCATTTCTGTAATCAGGATAGATCGGAGATCCTAGTAGAAGGGGCAGTTGTGCACAAGATGATCCCATGTCTCCCGTTGTCCACATTAACAGTGTATTTCGACAGTGAGCCCCACGAGGCAAGTTTCTCATTAATTGCACGGTGGCCTGATGGCCACCGTGCAATTAATGAGAAATTTGTGGTCCTCAGGCCTGGGGATAACCAGGTTGAGGATTTCGCAAAGGTTTTGCTTACATCCGGTATAAATTTCTTGGTTTGTCTGGGGTGATATATTTTTTTATTTTTTACATAAATACATAAACACTCTCTATTTACAATCATTCGAACCTGTGTAAGAAACTCCAGCAGAAAACGGAGCTTCTCTTACAAAATTGTAAAACACAACAAAACTCAAGTTTCAAAAGTAAAAGAATTGATGCACACTCAATGACATTTATGTACGTGTATGTATGTAGCCTGTTTGTAGCGGCTCCAGGACCTGGGTCCATCTCCGCAAATTATCTGTCTTGATTACAAAATTGTATGTCTTGTATACAGGGCCTTAAATGTGAACAGCCAGCAGTGCAATACCAGTGGATGCCAGCAATCCTGTACTCAGGATGCCCAGTCCTGAGTGCCAGCAGAAGGGAAAAAAAAATATTAAAAGATTAAAAAAAAATAATAATAAAAAATAATAATAAATAAAATATATAAATTAATAATAATAAATAAAATAATAATAAAAAAAACACCAGTGGTTGACATCTTTGAACAACCTCAGAGATCAAAAGAATTCAAGTCCAGGATGATTGATGGGTGACACAGGGAACAGCTCAGCAAGAGTTTGTTGAATTTATCCAGTGTGGTGAAGCATCTGCATTATTCTGCTGAAGACGTCGTTGGGGAAGATTTGAAGGGATTGAAAGTTAGTCTCATTTTTAATTAAGTCTTTAAGATTGACTCCTGAGATGTTCTGAACCTTATTTTTAAGTGTTGTTCTTCGTAGTTGGGGCAGGACAATAGGATGTGGTTCCAGGATTCCTCTTCTCCACAGGAGCAGTGAGGATTTGTCGCCAGTCCGAATTGGAAAAGTTTCGCTTTAAGAGTGCCATGTCCTGTTAAGGTATAGGATGTGCTCATGAATGGGTAGAACCAATTACAATGTGGCTTATTCATGGGAAAGGTGACATCCGGGATAAAAAGTCTGGTGATCTCTCCAGTGGGACTTTCATCCCATTTAACCTGCCAAAGGGAGAGGAGTTTATTCCATAGGTTTATTTTTTCCTGTTTGATATTTGTAGCAGGATTGCAGTCTGTTCCAAGGAGTGAGATTAGTAAGATTTTTTTGCTTTTTGCCAACAAACGTCCTACACTTCCAAATTTAACTACACCAAATTGCTTTGTCCACAACGTTCGGCCCCTCAAATTCTAGCGCTATCCTTGCCACGATCGCTCCACGTGTGTGTGCTTTGTTTATTTACTTATTTATTTTTGGTCCTAGCCACTGAAATCTCAGGAAATTAGGTGACAGGACCTGCCACAGTGACTATCTTAAACTACTGGTGTGCCTAGTCTGCCTCCACGGTGCGAAGTTCGGGCTAATGCTAATGCTAATGCTAACGTCGGGTCTCAGCAGGGGGTCTGGCGGCTAAATGGCCAGAGGAACAACGGTACACAACACTACACTTAAACAAATATACTTTTAAATCTCTGGCCTTTACAGTGTTCTGTATCACAAGAGAATGTAGACCACGCGGAGATGGGGGAAACCCCTGGTGCTGTTTGACCCTAAACACACTTTACCACCTCAGACTCTGCCTTCTCAGAGGATATCGCCAATATGGCGATATCCGTGTTCCGTGATTTTTGTTTGAAATACAGGCATCCCCCGTGTAATACGGTACTTCTACAACACGGTTTCGCTCTAACACAATTTCTCTACTCTCATCATTAGTCATGCTTAGTATCATCAAGGATTGCATTAATTTCTTAGGGAATTGTAATCTGAATCATTATTTCATTTAATGTAATATTACTGAAGTGTGTTGTATATCATTTAAATATCCAGAAGATAATAATTTGTTTATTATTGTACAGGTTGCTACTGTATCAGCTAATGGGGACAGTAGAGTTGGGCAGGTAATTTCTGATGCCATGAAAAAAGTTTGGAAAGAGGGAAGAATCATAACAGTAAAAGTAAAACATTATATTTTGCTGAAATGACATATAAAACTGTATTCTGACTCTATAATTTCAATAAATATGATACATGCCTCTTTATGTTCTAATTTCTTATTGAAATAAATTGCGGCAATCCTCGCACAACAGTACTTATATAACACGGCTAGAGAATTGCGACTAACTGCGCATAACACGGTATTTTTGAGCCTTTGTGTAATGAAAACCTGCTATTATACTGGATGTAATTTTTAAACATTTGCATTTTTTGTGAATCCTCGCTGTTAAATCGCTAGTCGTTATTCAAAAAAAAAAAAAAAAAAAAAAAAAAAACCAAGTATTGGGAAATCCCCGTGTTAGGTTCTGTGCTGTTGAACTTATTCTTGTTTAAGACAATAAAAATTTGTGACTTAGAAGCGCGCAGTTCGTAACTTTTAAGGTTTTTGTAAGGTTATTTTGGTTTCTATTTGATCTTTTATAAATTTTGCCGGGTATGTATTACTAAACTTTGTTCTTAAGAAGCGTATTGGAATAATTTCTATGTTGTGAATTCAATTCCAGCCATAAATTACGCCAAAAGAAATTAAGCATAAATTGGATAATTACCAATTTCTTTAAAGAATGGATTCTAAATTGTTTGTACGAACTGTGGCAAACGATTTAAAGCGGAAAAATCTAGATTTCAAAGTTTTATTACTATTGGGTAACCCGCCAGGCCATCCAAAAGGTTTCATTCATCCAAACGTTGAAGTAATATTCCTACCACCTAATACAACTTATTCAATTCAGCCATTAGATCAACGCATTATATAAACATTTAAAACTCATTACATCAGAAAATCGTTACAATAGATTTTGGAAAAATTTGATTCCGAATCTATTGAAGTGAAGGAGTCATGGAAACATTTTTCAATTGTGGACTGTATTGGAATCGTAGCTTTTTCGCTCAAAGAAGTAAAACCGTCAACACATGCGTGTTGGAAAAATGTATGACCACAGTCGGTTCATTCAGGAAATATGGTTGAACCGGCAGAAAACGGAATCGGTGCGATAGTAGAACTTTCTAAGTTGGTAGGAGGGAAGGTTTTTATGATATGACTACTGAAGACGTTTGCGAATTACTGGTAGGAAAAGAGGCTGGCAAAGCGCATTTGGTGGAAATGGCATCGGAGGTGCCATTTCCACCAAATCAATTCAGAGGATGATAGCGCAGTTAAAAATTCTGAAGTTCCAATTTTTAGACTAAAAAGCATAAGGCAAGGCATAAAATTGGCCGAGCAATTAGAATCTTATTTTTTTGAATGCAGATCCTTCTGCTGAAAGGAGCATAAAGTTCAAAAGGGTACTTCAAAAATGTTTAGCTCGATACCAAGAAATTTACAAAGATCTATCAAGCAAAAGCAAACAAATCCAGATTAATGAATTTTTACAGAAGGTATACGAAATCTAGATGCTGCAGAAGAAATTTCAGAAGGTGAAGATATGCTGCAAAAGCGAAAACGTTCTCGTTTGATTGTGCTTAGCAGCGATGAAGCGAAAAAAATTGAATGAACGTACATTATCTGACACATGTATCACACGTTGTAAGGTATCAGGCCCGACGTAGCCCAGTGGTCAGGAGCGAGAGTACATAGCACGCGTTCTTTGAGTACACCGGGGTTCAAGCCCGTGACTCCTAAATACGATAAATATTTGTATTGACGATTTACTGTAAACTCTACTGACTTGGTTGTCGTGCCGGAGTATAAACAGAAAAATTTTAATTTAAAACGTTTGTTCAGTTTTCACTATTTAAGTTACTACTATTATAAAAGTTAAAATATTAAGTTATCATAAAAATTAAGTTTCCGATAGTTATAAAAAAATTGTGTGTTTTTGTTAGCTTTTAGAACGTAACCCCCCTCTCTGTACTGGTTCTTAGTCTCGTATAACACGGGATTTTGTAGGAGCCAAACTACCGTGTTATACGAGGGTTACCTGTACTGTATTTTAAGTATTCTCCAACAGTTAAAGAGTGTACTCATAGGAAGATAAAGATCTAAGGAATCCACTGGTGAGAAACTTTTGCCAACTTACTGGGAAGTTACTGCTTAGAGAGGCTGCCGATATAAAGTGGCGGTCACATTTTCACCTGACACTTTGACTGGGGAGGTGCCCAAACTAGTATAACTGAGCAGATACAGTGTTCCACCAAACTGTGCCTTTAGCGAAAATTTTACTACGGCAACATGTACTTTAGTGACTTCACCCTCTGTCATAAACTGATCATTGAGAGCTATAACTCTTTACCTGGGCACGTTACTAAAAATTCGCTATCACCAACGTCTTCAGAAGCCCCCAAAACCCTATAAAAAATTAACTCCATCTTTCTAGGGGCACTTTTGCGCCCAGCTGTCCCCCCGGTTGAGGGGGATAGGCCAAACTATAAATTGCACCCTACTAGGCGACTACTCGACGTAAGGACTTGAGTGATACGTTGATTGATTCAGAATTTCAGAATTCCCTATGTATTCCACACTAAGTATTTGGGTATCACCTTAGATGAAGGCGCCTCCGTAGCCAGGTGGGCAGGAGCAGCAGTGCGTAGCACACACTTCTTGATTAGACCGGAGTTCGAACCCGTGACCACCAAATACGGAGAATGCGGAAAGGTCAGTGAATCACCGCATATCCCCGGAGCAATATGGCCTTAGTTGCTAATGCTCCTAAAAACAAAATAACAACAACCTTAGATGATAAACTCAGCTTTCTGCCTCATGTATCAAAATGAGGCAGAAACAAAAAGTCAGGGACAAAATCCGTTTTTTCACAGCCTCAGTTATCAGTCTCCAGGAAAGAGTGGAGATTATCAAAGAAAACTTGAACCTTTACTATGAACCATATTTTTGCCTATTATATCACACGCAGTAAGTGTTTGGTACTGAAAAAGTATCAAAGGTAAAAGTAAAACAGAAACTTATTTCAACACAAAGACCAGTTCTTCTGACGATCAATAATATTCCAAGGACTGTTTCAAACAACGCACTCCAAATACTTCACGGTATGATTCCTGTATATTTATATATTGCTTTCCCGGGTTTGATTTACTACCTAAAAAAAGGACAGTCTAAGACATTCTTTGGAATTACGACTGACCCAGACAGCGACTTTAAAAGGGAGAAGAAAAGGCTTTGGAATGAATTTACTGTTTTCTGGCAAAAAAGATGGGATGAGAGCGAATTTGGGCTTGTAACAAAAAAGTATATTGCGCAAGTGGCATTCTCAACAACCCCTGGAGTTATTTATGATAACTTTTTATCTGCTAACAGGGCATGGGTCTCTCCGGGCTAAGTTATTTGAGCGTGGTCTGGAGCCTGATACATACTGCACATGTGAGGAATATGAAACGAGGATTCATGTACTTCTTAACTGTCCATTGTATCCTCAACCTAGAGAGGATTTAATGTCTTCCAAACTTAATAGATAACAATGTAAATATCTTAGTTGAAGACCGTAATAACTCTACTGCTCTGCAAACCTTCTCAAGAACAGTTTTCATATTGAGGACTCAGCTAAGAACTTCAGCTTCTCCTGGGAATTGACTTCACAAAAGACCAAAAGATAAAAAGTTTGTGTAAACAGAAGATTTATGTGAATTGTTATTGTGTTGATTTATGTCAACTGTTATTGTGTTGACTTATGTGGATTGTTATTTTAGTATTAGTAATGGCCGCATGGTGCAAGAAAGCTTATGGCTTATGCTGCGCCAGCCAAAAAAAAAAAAAAAAAATACAACAATGATAACAAAAATAAATAAATAAATAATAATAATTAATAAAAGAAAATAAATTAAACCTATCACCCTATGCGCTTCCCTAACCCGAAGGTACTATCCAGATGACCTTTGAATTTCCCCAAACTGTAAGACTCTACCACCCATGTAGGCAACTTATTCCAGTAATTTATAACTCGCTGGCTAAAATAAAACTTCCTGCAGTCCAATCTAAACATTTCCCCTCCGTAACTTGGATTTATGTCCCCTAGTTCTAGCATCATTTAAAATCTTGAAAATTTCGTTCTCATTCATTTTACTGATGCCTCTCAGACCCTTAAACATCTCAATCAAATCTCCTCTAAGGTGTCTAGTTTCCAAACTCTGTAGCCCCCATATTCGAAGTCTTTCTTCATAAGGACACCCTTTTGCCGATCTCACCAGGCGAGTTACACGTCTTTGCACCCTTTCAAGAAGCTCGATGTCTTTCTTTAGGTGCCGTCTCCATACTTGAACACAGTATTCCAAATGTGGTCTCACAAAAGCCTTATATAATGGGATTATCACGTCCCTATCTCTACTTGCAAAAGTTCGACAGATCATCGATAGGACACCATGGGCCTTCCTTGCAACCTGTTTACAATGCTCAGAGAATTACATGTCTGACCGTATCGTAACACCCAAGTCCCTTTCCTCCAGTACTGGGTTTAGTTGAACTCCACCAATTGAATAAGTTATTTTGGGATTACTGTTTCCAAGGTGTAATACCTTACACTTTGTTGGACTAAAGCATAGCTACCATTTTTCTGGCCATTCCTGAAATCTATCTAGGTCTCTCTGAAGAAGCTCAGCTTGACAGTAATCATTAACTACTCTACCAATTGTAACATCATCTGCAAATTTAGAGATCACGCCATCTATCCCTTCATCGATGTCGTTTATAAAAATTAAAAACAACAGTGGTCCTAATACTGATCCTTGGGGAACCGGAACCCCACTTCTTACATCAACCCAATCTGAGGAATAGCCATTTATCACAACCCTCTGCCTCCTGCCCTGAAGCCATCCTGCTATCCATCTAAGGATTTTCCCAGTTTATAAAGCAACTGCTCATGTGGGAGTGAGTTAAAAGATATGCTGAAATCTAAATAAACAATATCGAAATTATTCTCTAAATCCAGCTCGTGAGTGACCCTTTCAAAATAACGAACCAGATTTGTTAAACATGATTTTCCCTTTACAAAACCATGCTGAGTATCCTTGAGAATTTCAGTTCGATCCAAATGATCCTGAATTCCACCCTTGATCATTAATGTTTTAAAAGCGTATCACAGTTCAAATGTATTCATTCTCTGCGCGATGTCAACCCTATTATCTCCATGATTTTCCCTACCACTGAAGTCAAACCGACAGGTCGATAATTTTCCACTTCACTCTTAGAGCCACCCTTATGTATGGGAGATACATTGGCACTTTTCCAATCCAAGGGAATTTCCCCAGAGTCTAGCGATGCTTGCTTAATTAGCCTCAATGGTTCAATGCACTCACTTGCTGCCTCCCTTAAGATTATAGGGTATATTCCATCAACTCCAGGAGCCTTACTGGCCTGTAGGCTCGAAAGGTTTTTCATTAAATAATCTTGCGAAATTTCAATATCATTAATTACATATTTTTAACTTTGCTCCCACAATTTCCCATTGCCACAAAAGGTTTTTCATTTGTAAATATCGATGCAAAATAACTATTGAGTTCATCTGCAACGGCAGCTGGTGTATTTAATACGTAAATGTCCGATCTGGTTCCCTTTCCCTTACGTAAAGGCCCGATCGGGTTTGTCTTGCTCTTCTTGGCATTTATATATGTGAAGAATTCCTTATCCTCTTTTGCTCTGTTTGCTAGTGATTTCCCATAAACTGCCTTTGCCTGTCGAACCTTTTCAGTGGCTCTATTACAGAAAACCTTGTAGCTGTTATAGGCTTCAGTACTTTTTATTGCTCTGCAACCTTTCCATGCCACCTTTTTCTGCTCAAGGAATGTGGCAACTTCACTATTCATCCATCTTGGAACCCTCCTCGTGGAGTATTTTTTTAATGGTAAATACGCATTCAAGGCATCTGTGATTAATGTTTTAAAAGCGTACCACAGTTCAAATGTATTCATTCTCTGCGCGATGTCTACCCAGTTAATAGAGGCCATGTAGTACCTTAAGGCATCGTAATTTCCTTTTCTGAAATTAAAACCCATTCCTTTGCCTTTTACTGTTGCTACCTCTCTCATCATCATCCACCGTAGAACTCCGTGATAACTTCCTGCTATTGGTTCCTCTACTGTCAGCCCTGTTGTGTCATCTGATTCATGGGTGATGATGAGGTCTAGGATGTTCTTTTCTCTAGTACTTTCCCTGACATGTTGATACAAATAACAGTCATCAGGTTGATTTAAAAATTTTGTTCCCCATGTCGAGTTTCCTTCCCATTTACTTCAATCAATTAGAGGCAAATTGAAATCACCAATAATAAGATATTGACGCTTACTTGCCCATTCCATTTGCATGTAGAGGCTTTCGTCATAATCTTCACAATCACCTGGTCGGCAGATTACTTCTACTCGCATTATACCTTTGTTTCCAACTATCTCGCACCATACAGATTCTATACTAGCGCGTGAATCGTCTGAATCCGGGAAATCTATCGTCGCACTCAGGCTGCTTCTGATAAGAAGCATTACCCCACCACTCCTTCTATCTACCTATCCTTCCTAAATACATTATACAAGCCGTACTGAAACTAATCACCCCCAATTTCCGGGTGGCCACGTCTCTCTAAACCCTATTATGTCCGCGTTACTTGTTTAAACCAACAGTTCGAATTCGCTCATTTAATTGACGACACTTCTAACATTACTATATAAACAATTAAGACTTACTGTTCTTGTATATTTAACAACCCTAACACAACCCCTGAAATTTTTAGGCTCTTTTCCCTGGCATTAACAACCCGCTTACTTGAAACCTTTCTGTCCCCAAGAACATCTAGATAATATGTCCAGTTGGGGTAACAGATAAGAACTCTTGAGGTATGTGCAAGAGTTACTTTGACCAATATTATCAGATGAACGCGTATCAGTATTACCCGCATCCCCTAACTAGCAGTTTCCCTGAACCTTTAAAGTATCCTCAATAATACTAGCAAAAACTTTTGCACCTCCTTTGTTTAAGTGTATCCCGTCTCTACAAAACAAATTCCTTCTACCTACAAGTGTGGGCCATGCTGATAGAAATTTCCCCCCTAAAACCTTGCAGAGTCCTTCAAGTCTTGAGTTAATCCACAAGGCTTTTAACATATAATCCCTCCTATCGTGTCTGGGCAGAATTGCAGACACATAAACATTGTGGCCTAGTTCGCGGCATTTCCTCAGCATGGTCCTGTATTTTTCCAACAAATCGACAGATTGGGTGCGTTTAATGTCATTTGTCCCCACATGAATAATAATCTTCTCTTTACCCCCCTTAAAATCTGACAATCTGTTGGTGACATCATTAATAGTTGCTCCCGGTAGACTACCCTGGTTCTACTCCACCTATCCTTATTACAAAAAATAGTCCCTGTTTCCCCGACAATGGAGTCTCCTAATAAAACAATGTCCTTTTTAACCAGAGTAGTTTGCACTTGGTTTTTCTGTTTTTTTTAGGCCCGAATCGAGTGTGCATCACTTGGTAGATTGCTGGAGTCTTGAGTTCCTTACGAGCTCCCAGATGCATTATTTTCGAGGGCAAGCACCCGTTTTTTCAGGGACTCAAATTATTCCATCAGTGCACCAAATTGTAATTTAAGATCGGTGCACTGCTTACATCGATCACAAAGAAAAGAATCCCCAGGTGAGCTATGAATAGTCACCAGGTCGACCTTGGAAAACATTCCACAGGTTCTGCAACGGATTAAATCATGACTCACCCGTAAATCGCCATCGGCTATTTCCGTGTGAGCCACGATACCCTGTGACGTGTTTGAGGCAGATCTCGTAACTGCCATTATAAAATTAGCCAAATATCAATGAAAATTAACTTTAAAAAATTATATCTATAATATTATTAAAATCAAACTGTTACAGCAAACCCTATAACAAAATAATCCAACAATATCTAAATAAATCAAATATTTAAAAGCACTAATCAACAGTAAGCCAATCCACTTAGCCCTGACGAAGCGCGTCCGCTCACTTCGACTGCCAACACTGGAGTCTTTTTGTTGATCAACAAAATATCTCGAGTCTCCAGTCACTTTATGTTAATGAATGTTTCGTTGATTTATGTCAATTGTTATTGACAAGATTTATGTCAATTATTATTGTAAAGATTGGTTTATGAGAATTATTATTGTAAAGATTGGTTTAAATTTTAAATAAATTTTCTCTTTATACTCCGGGACGACCAAATGATCAGAGGAGTTCGCAAGATAGACAGAATACAAGAAACAGCACCGTATTCAGCAGTCACGGGTTTGAACCCCGGTCACTCAAGGCACGTGTACTTATGCACCCGCGCGCCTGACCACTAGGCTACGGCAGCCTTTTTATTGAGAAACATTTAGTAGCTGTCTTATTGTGCTTGTCGGCAGGTTTAAAAGTTCTAGGACAGACTAGACAGTGTTGTTAATTGTCCATTGTATGTAATTTAATTATATATTGTGTTCCTGGTTTTCAGGAATTCAGAGGCTGAGCATATTTAAAACAAGTGTTGTCTGTCATCCATTTTTATATCTTTTTAATATAATAATTACTGTTTCTCGGTGGCTGTGAGATAATTTGTGGAAGTTCTTGTCGGCACCCCCTGGTATTGCACTACTTTCGATGGAACTCGTGCATTCAGCACAAACAGATAACGTAAACCCGGGCCTAGAGTAAGGCACTGGGCAGTAGTTGCCTTGTATTGGAGGTGGTATAATACCTCACACATGCTTTTAGGCTAGCTTTGTAGAGGTTCTATGCAAAAACAGATGAACTAGGTGGATAATCTTTTGCCTAAGAGCCACCCTTGATTCTGGGATACACGTACGCAAGGCACCAGGAGGTCAAATATAATATAGTATCTTATATATGTGTAACGAGAATGTCAATATATATAAAATTGTACATAGCCGACCGGGCTAGGCGGGTAAGTAAAGTGCCTGCTTAGCAACCCAAAGGTCGCGGGTTCGATTCCCGCCTCGGGCTGGATATCACGATGGTGCCGAACCAACCGGTTGGATATCCCGGCCAGGATACACGAAGGAAACAAGAAAAAACTGGTTCCTTCGTGTATTGATCACATCATACGAAATAAATAAAATTGTACATATATCTTGTAAGTATTGTATATATACTGTATGTAATAATTGTGTGTACAAATAAATGGTAAAATGGAATTAGCTTCCTACAATCAGGAAAACAAGAAGAGAATAAGCTGAAGAATTCCCCCTGGGCCCTGCATTCCAAGAGGGACCCTCCCTGGATCAAGCACGCATTCTCAAGACAGCCCTGGATGACCTATTTAGGGACCAGAGCAATAGAGTTTCTGCAGGCCTCAGAGGTCAAATTGTTACTCTATGAAATAAAATGGAGTCCGTTCTATTCAAAACGTACTTAGAAAGCCAAACTAAAGGCCAATTTGGAAGCAGGAGCAAAAAAACATGCCACAGCGCGTTCCCTCCTATGCAGATGCGCTGAGGGCTCCGGCACAGTGTGACCACACAACCACCCAACTAGTACAAACCAAGAAGAAACGACCACACGGTCACCTAACCTGAACGCTGAGCATCCTAAATAAAGAGGATAATCACTCCAGCGAAGGCATTAATGAGGCAATAATGGACAACTTCTCAGATGACCTGAGGACCACCAAAATAAAATCGGTACAAAAGACAAGGAATCCAGGAGTGGTCATCGAAACAGAGAACATGGAAGAAATAAACCAAATGATAGCCAATCCCAAGATTACAACCATGGGCCTTAGGGCTGAACCCCCAAGAAGGAAAGGTCCCTCCATACTTATATATGATATAGACAGGGACATCGAACCCGAGGAGATCGCAAGAGAACTATTTGACAGGAACCTGTGTACAGGTATGCTAGACCAAAATCTAAACGATCAATCATGTGACACCAAACCACACCATCCTTAGGCACAGTCAACTGGTCTGTAGAGCTGAGCTCGGCAGCCGGGCAAGTACTTACAAACCAAACTAGAGTATACACCTATGAGCCAAAACATTATGACCACCTACCTAATATGACGTTGGTACTCCACGTGCAGTCAAAACAGCTCGTACCGGGCGAGGCATGGACGCTATAAGATTTCTAAATGTGTCGTGGTATCTGGTACCAAAGTGTAACCCTCAAATCCTTTAACTCTTGTAAGGTCCGTGGTTGAAACGCCGCAGATCAGATTTGCTACTCTAACACAAACCACGTGTGCTCGGTGGGATTGTGTCTGGGGAATTATGAGGCCAGGGCGATACCTGGCCTCATAATTCCCCAGACATTATATTTAGGCCACCCGAATAATTAAATTCATCTGCCGTGCAGTGTGTCTTATGTCTGTTAATTGCGTGTGTTGTACGGTCGATTTGTCTGCTTGCTGGACGAAAAACCCCAGTTTCTGGGGAAAAAAACCTTGCTATCTACGCCTGAGACCGACTAACTCAGCCACGGAGGGAAAAAAGCCCATTAAAGTTCCTCACGTCATCGACGGGATTCGAACCTGGGCCTTTTCCACCCGGTGTGGGGAGGACGGTTACGATACCTACCCGCGCAGACTCCAGGGCGATACCTGGAAATATTTCTCATGTTCCGCGAACCAGTCTCAAACAATCTGAGTGGTGTGGCATGGCGCATTATCCTGCTGAAAGACAGCACCGCCAGAGGGGAAGACTGTTGCCATGAGAGGGTGTACCTGGTCAACAATGACGTTTAGGTATTTGGTATCATTATTATTATTATTATTATCATTAGCCATATGGTGCAAGGAAGCCTGAGGCTTATGCTGCACCAGCCAAAAAAAATTTCTGAGTTACCCTGTGTGTGTGTGTGTGAGAGAGAGAGAGAGAGAGAGAGAGAGAGAGAGAGAGAGAGAGAGAGAGAGAGAGAGAGAGAGAGAGAGAGAGAGAAGTAGAAGGAAATCACCAAGAAAGAGAAGAATGATGATATCCAGCTGAGGACCCTAGGTGTGCCAAGCCCATACTCACCAGATGTGAGCTCAACTTGTACAATAGCTGAAACAAGTGCGGCCAACTGATTTCAGTGGTACTGAGTCAAGAATACTACAGGTTTACAGAGCTGTCTAATCATAGCAAACAGGTCGTGCTTACATTGAGCCCAGTAGTAGGTTGAGTTTGGAATTGTCCTTAGGAAGGCCAAGTTGTTTTTGATGCAGCTGTTAATGTATTCTTTAGACTGAACTTGTTCACGGGTCAGTTTAGTATCTTTGCCTATGAATTTGAAAGCCACTGTCAAAAGTCTCTCGTTCTCAATCTCATTATCTTCATTGATACATAAAGGAGATGATAGGGAGTAACACCGAGTCGGTCAGATTGTCTGAGCTCGCTTGTTGCTATCATGAACGTAGTTACATGTAAATTCTCTCTGAACATTCTGACTTGTCCATGAAAAATGCTGAGAAAGGGCAGTTCCTCTGCATGCTCATCAAACAGTAAGCTCTGTGGTACGTTAGTTTCTCCTCAGGCGATTCTAAGATATTTATCTAGGCTCCACAATGTTTGCTGTTGGGTGACGAGACTTTTCTTGATTGGAACTGCTTACCTTATGTTGTCTTTAGCCAAATTAATTTCCATGTGATTGTAATCAAAGAATGACTGATCTGTTATGATTTGATACAATCAATAGAGAGATGTGTCACTCAAACACTGAAGTCACGTTTTAACCACGCGCTTTCTTACTAACCTGATCAAATAGTTGGACTCATGTATTTTCCTGTATTTTATATGCATGCTTATACAATGATCATCATTAATCTCCTTTGGTAAGCAATGGACCATCGCGTTGAGGGAAACTGGCACATTGATCACTTGGCCCAGAATGCCATATTGTCTGGATACCTGTCTCAGGCACTTTATCTGCATAAACACGGATAAAATAAAGTGAGGAGAAATGAGCTTCTCTGTCAATCCAACTTCAGTAAATGTGATGGAATTTCTTGATAGACAAAGCCGCTCAACTTTTATAGCACTGGAATGGTGTTTTTAAGTGATCCTCTACAGCTATTACACACAAGGATCCTGTTGACTTCAACATCGGGAAATACAGCGCGTATCTTTAGCGGCTGGTTTCTTTGCACCATTTTCAAACCATTGATGATTGCAAATGTAGCATACAGAACAGAAATAATTTTTTGTAAATCTCCTATCAAATTCTTGATGCACTTATGTAAATAGTAGTGGTGTAAGGGAAAAGAAGTTCATCATTTAAACTCATCTGCTCTGCAAATTGGAAAATTGTTCTGTTGTATATAATTAATATTCACTTTGAATACATCAATGTTAGATGGAGAGGCATTGCTGGTTGAAGGCACTGCTCAATCCATTGCTTGATTTTCTGTTTGTCTTTTAAGCAATCTTGATCGTCTTTTTCATTCTCGAGCACTCATTGCTACCTTCATCTTTATTTTCTTAGGCCTTGTCACTTTCATTCTTGCTGGATACCCTCAAAAACACTCTGCACTTGACTTCAGCATTATTGAACACAATTTCCAAAATTAATGATATGAAAACTTCTATAGTGGCATCTAACAAAGGAATGTAATGAAAATACAAGACGAAAAAAGAAATTGTTGACAAATATTTGTACTGTTGCAGTCATATGACAAATACTTTCATCAACCGGTGAAATACCACCACTTTACTTATTGGAGGCTTGAAGTGGTAAAACCCATGTTTAGTCTCTAGAGCGAAGTTTCCGGCACCCCCCCCCCCATACTTCTCCTTCAACCCATGCACGGTACTAAGTACTACAGGTTTTGATACCTTTCGTGTTTGGGGTTTTCATAAAAAAAAAAAAAAAAACTTGTATTGTTACAATTACACTATTCAACAAGTGACTACAATCAAAGGGATATTGGGCTATTGGCTTGGATTTCGCTAACCACTTTGAAGCCAAGGATGTTTTCACATAAAATAAAACATCTTTCATGCATACAAGCATTTTTTTTTTGTTTTATTGCATTTTTCTACTGAAGTTCAATGAAATACAAATGAACAGTGTTTGAATTTTGTAAATAAGTTCACTTGACCAGTACGATACTCAAGGTATCGTACTGGTCAAGAAATATGAATCGTGCACTCTAATCACACTACTAGTGAGTGTTCGGCACAGACTAGTGGTGGGAGCACAGGAAGCGCCTTTGGCGGTAGCTGCAGATGATGTCACTTCCGTGGTGCATTTTTCATCAGGTCACATCTTGATTTATCCAAATCTGATCAACCAATCAGATTTACTCAGTTATAGGTGCCCCAAGGATGTTTTACATAAAAAACAAAAAAAAAAAAAAAAAAAACATTTCCCATTTCACACATCCATTCTCTCCAACAGTGTGTCCAGTTCCTCCTTGAATCCATCCAAGCCACCAACCTCCACAATGACAGATGGAAGTTTGTTCTTCCATCTGTTTGTTCTATCATCTAAAAGCAAATTTCTGCACATCTAATCTAAAACTGCCTTTCCTCAATTTTAATTTATGCCCCTCAGTATATGTAAGTGGGTTTGTTCTGTGTTTTTTCCAAAAAAAAAAAAAAAAAAACCAACAAAAAAAAAAAAAAAAAACCTTGTTTACTATAAAAACAAGTTGGCTGTTTGCAACAGGCCCTGTAGAATCAAATGTTTCTTCAAGAGAGTAAGGCTAGTGTTTTCTGCAGGAATATCTTACTTCTTATCTGTAGTAATGTATCACGTTATTATGTCATAATAACCTATCTTTACTGTTTTAATGCATTTAAAATATCAAAATATAAGGAAATGGTTATTGGAGGAAAGGAGGCACAAAGTATTTCCAGTTGTACTCTGCCACTAACATTCCCTTTAAATTTGTTTTTCTACCATATTATAATCAACGTCCAGTACTGCAAATGAAAAATTAAGTAACTGTAAAATTTTCAACAGGTTACGCAGAAGCTGCTCATTATAATCTATTGAAATAACTTAATTGGCAGATATTCAAAATAAATAACAGTTATAGCTATATACCACAAAACTTTTCATCTTCATCTGTGTTATCTCCACAGTCATCATCTCCATCACAGACCCACAAACGTGGAATACACTTTCCATTGGAGCATGCAAATTTGCTATCACTACAAGTAATGTTTTCGGGAACACACATTCGTCCTATCCTGAGATTTCTCCCATCTCCGCGGTGTTCTCTACTACTCTGTCAAGCAAAAGATTTAAAGTGTGTGGATCGTGTATAGCAGGAGTCAGGAGTAGCCTACTTAATTTGTGATGTGATCTACTTTTTCCTTCAAAATGTGCCGCGATCTACCATCTCAAAAATTACATTGCACAAGGTGCACAAATCGAGGGATGATTGTATATTTAAAATTCGTCGTGATCGACCGAAATTAAATCTGGGATCGACTCGTTGGCCACTCCTGGTGTATAGTATAGTGTGTTGTGCCCATGATGTTTAGGTTCAATCCTGAAAAAAATTCAAAGAAATGTCCTGGCGATGACCATTGATAATATATTTAGCAAACATTTTTATGACCTAAGGCCCAAAGTTCTACTTAAATTATTCAAAAACTGCTTAAATACTGGATCGTTTCCCAAACCATGGAAACACGCCATTCTTAAGGTTTTACATAAACCTGGTAAGCCACTAGACAATGCCAGATCCTACCGCCCCATAGCCTTGCTCTCTCACCTGGGAAAGGTGTCTCACCTGGGAGAGACTAGTCGCTAATAAAATTACCACATGCAGGGAGCTACAAGCTCCACATCCTCTCTTCAATACGGTTTTAGGCAAGGGTTGGATGCGAAGACGCCTTATTAGAACTTCACCACCTTATTGATACCTTCACTTCCAAGTACGTTATGGCGATCTTTATCGATTCTGAGGGTGATTTTGATACCTTATGGTGGGAGAGCGCCCTCAGTAGACTCGGTTCCAATCATTTCTCTCTTCAGCTTTATAAACTTGTTAGAAACTACTTTTCTGATCGCACTGTCATCACTGTCACCATCTGTCTCCCGTGGTTGCCCCCCAAGGATAAATTTTCGGTCCCTTGATTTGGAACCTAGTTCTTGATTAGGACGACTGAATTTCAAAATGTGCAACAACTTTGCCAATAAAGTACTCTTTGAACTATCATCTTGGTCCTCTCAGAACAAATTGAAATTATACCTAACGAAATCGAAGATCATGATTTTTAAACACAAATTAGACTATGGCACACCACCAGTTGTAAAACTTGACAAGAAATCACTTCCACTTGTCCGAAGCACCAAATTTTTAGGAGTCATCATCGACGACCGCTTTTCCTTTACTGCACATATTCAACATCTCTCTGTCAAAGTTAACAGTTTTACCGCAATGCTACTCCAAATTACCAGACAAGACTGAAGATTGAACACTAAAACCCTACATATATTTTGTAATGCTACCATAATCCCAATTACAACCTAAAACCCAACTTTTCCCTACACCCTACAATCATAATCTTCCTCTTTTTTTTTTTTCAATACTTTTTTTTTTAACTTGGTCTCCTTCAGGAAGCTCAGGCGACTCTGGCAGAGTATGATGGGCAGCCTGGCTTACCTCCCAGGTGGTGGTGGTGGGCAACACGGGGTCCCACTAGGGCCCCTGGGGCCAAACAGCCAGAGACATAACAACAGAACGTAACACTGCTCAGACACAAACCAGATATTACACTTTTGGCTTTAACAGAGATACTGTACCGCTTCACAAAGTACTATAGCGCATATGTGGAAACCACCGGTGGCGCCTTCCACAAAACACTGTCGCTAACCAAAGAATATTCTACTACTTTCTTCTTTTAAGAAGAACGTAGTAAAAAAAAAAACTTTTTTTTTTTTTTCATTACTGGTAAGCCAGAGCTTTACACTGCTTTAAAGGTATCGTTATCTGATAGGTATTTCAAATGAAGTGTGGAAAAACATGAATCTGTGGTCTGCGAAAGAACCTGTCAGTTCTGGGAAAGAACCAAAAAACGTTTTCAGCAAGAGAATAAAATTCAATAAAACGAGCTATCGCATAGAATCCGGTCATAAATAAAGTAAATCAAACAAGTAAATTCACAGAGGAATATATTTTTGGCATAATGCATTGTTCAATGAAACAATGAAATATGCCAAAATACCAAATGCAGTTTGGAAAATACCAAAACAAGCAAACTATATTTTACTTACCACAGCCGATAATAGACACATTAGCAAGACGATGAATTACTTCAGACTTTCCTTCTTCTTGACAAGTTATGTGATCCCATAAAGGTCCCAATATTCCATCAGTATTTTGCATTTCTATCTGAATCCACTTTGAACTGCAGTTACACACTATTGGATTTCCGTCAACCGTCCTGCAAAATTGTTATTAATCTTCCATGCCTTAAATATAGTATCTATAGTTTTATTATCTGATATAGCAAGCGGTAGTAAAAACAAAACAAAAATCGTATTTTTATTATTTTAAATCTTAGCTTATTTGTAATTTTAAGGCTTAAAATAAGAGCGAAAACGGTTAGATAATGCAGTCAACAATTTATAAAATATGAACACGTTCTTTACATTTTAGAAATATGTTCTATAAAATGTAGCATAACTTATTAAAAAACTCCTTAATCAATGAAGGAAAACATTCGTCTTGTAATTTAAACTTCTATAGATGGAATTACTAGTTTTTGTCCTGATACAATCCATTTTATTTAACTGGTGACTAGGTTTATGAAATCATTCAAAAATCATCTCATCAACTTGAGGGAATTAATGCATATTGGTCACATGATATGAAACGGTGTGCTTGAACACCTCATGTGGCTAGTTGGAATTAATTTCATTGAGAGTGTGACTGGCCAATGAAAGATAGGTGCAGTCAGTACTGTATTTTATTACCATATATATATATATATATATATATATATATATATATATATAAATTTATATACATATATATAAATGTATATACATATATATAAAAGGTTGATATAGTAGAATTTGGTAGTGTAAAAACATCGGATTAGAAATGAAGTCACAAGCTGAGTAAGTTAAGGTGCAGTCTGAGAATGACCTGTAAATCAAAACAGCCCAAGTAACGTGCAAAGGCCAAGGCCGGCTGTGGCAAAACCTAGAAGTACATTATATATACAATATAAGGTGAAAGTAAGGCATAATGAAATAAAAAGTAGTAATAGTAGTAGCATAAAATGTAATGAACTAAAAAACATAAATTAAAATATAATATAATATCGAGGGCTAACCCTCTCAATATATCGGCCCATAATTAAAGCAGCTATCTGTTTCTGTTGTCACCTGCCTGCATAACAAGGTCCGAATAAATGTAAGATAGTAAGTGATAATAATGCCTATTATAATTTGGGAGTAGTATAATATAAGAGCCAAAAGCTGATAATATGCAATTTGGATTAGTAGTTTGCGGGCGGAAGACTATTAGCCCGACAGATAGCTTAGTAGCATAAAGAATACAATAGAGCAAGAGTTCCATCCACTGTTGTTTATATATTTTTTATCTATATTATCTATGTTGAATAGGCATCAGAGGCAGCATCCGTTCTCCTATGCTGCCTCTGATGCCTATTATAAAAAATGTGAACATTTTTTACATCGTAAAATATTCTCATAAATAGCCATACATTAAAAAAAATAATAAATTTTCTGTTTATACTCCGGGACGACCAAACGGTCAGAGGAGTTCACAAGATAGATAGAATACAAGAAACAGCACCGTATTCACGGGTTTGAACCCCGGTCACTCAAGGAACGTGTACTTATGCACCCGCGCTCCTGACCCCTAGGCTACGGCAGGCTCTTTGCTTTTGCTAGTCACTATATGTGTGAAGTAATAAGGCCGGGTTGAAAGTTGTTTTGTCCGATTCTATTCTTAGGAAAGCAGTAATCGAATTTCCATCTCATTCCCATAGTTTCGGTCAATCCACTGCATGAAGCCGACACTCGATAGGGTCAACTAACTAGTGTCGCGTTAATATAACTTAGGTAGACAATGGCAAAATCTGTGGGTGCCAGTGAGTAAATCGGAATCAGGAAGGTACTCATGAGTGAAATTCGAACTGATTACTGCCAGTTGACTCTTGTCAGAAAATGGATAGAGGTGGATAGACTTTGAATGAAAAGAATACCTTGGTATAACCCGGAAATATCGCCGCATATCAATTAATAATTTGCTCTTTTCTCGCGATAGATTTCTCAAATTAAACGTGTCTAATTACGAGGACAGGTGATCCTAGATTTGCTTTTCCCCATGGAAATAGGCTGCTAACCAATCAAAGAGAACCATCCAAAGGGGAGAGGGGAAAAACGAGGAGTTCTTGGTGAGTTTTATTGAAAAGCTGACATAATTTCCCACAATGACGGATGAGAAAGAGCAGGTAGTGCCTAGCGAGTCGCTAGGGAGCTATTTAGGTAAGTTCACCTTTTAATTTAACGACCGGTTATCTGGAATGACTGAACAACCACATCTACTACTATATCCCCTGCCTAATATCACATACTAACCTCTCTCCTCCCAGATAAATACACAGATGTACATTCATTTTCTGTATTAATGCCAAAATGTATCATCAATTGTACCGACTACTGGATACTGCGTTTCCAGTAGCGATAAAGGAAACTATATGTCAACCTTACACATTTGCCTATAAACTCGAATAGCTGGAAGCTCTTCTATCTATTGTGTATTAACAACAATTATTTACCGAAAACTACATGAAGAATGTCGACAGAACTGCAGAAATATGCCATGTTACCACTACCCATTAACTAGTTAAATGTAAAGCTCTCCTGAGTAAAGCTACCACTTACAACATAACATAATCTTAATTTCCTATATTACTTAATATTTCTTTTGTAAATAAATAAACATGTCAATATACGTGCAATAAACTATACTTTGTTTGTTGATCTTTCTTCAGGACTATTCTCTAATGTACACATTGGATTGTATTCAAATAAGTAATTTAAAAGAACCATTAATTGCGGTCACCCTGGGGCCCCTTATTTAAGAGGTACCTCTGGGTGAAAAACACAACGCCTCTTGATGTTGCAGTTTGCTCTGTACCTCTCAGAGTCAATCTAAGAACACAGGAATGTCTTGAATGGACTGCTAGACGCTTATATAAATCCCAGTCTTTCTGGTTTCTCATTTTAGTGTCGGAAACCTGCATGGGAATCTCGTCATTCATATTAAGCACTGCCCAGCAGGCGCCCTACACTATTACAGAAACGACTTCGGAACACTATTCAACATAGATAATATAGGACTAAAGGATTTCTTTAGTCTGGCTATCGATCCGCTTAAAGCCCCCGATGAACTGGCGGATAGATGACCAGGTGAAAGAATGTTATTTAATGTTATTTAATGTTTTACTTAACAAATTTATTGAAATTTGCATTGCTTAATACCATTAGTATACATATTTTTAACTTCATTTATTATTACCATTACATTTACAGGCCTCCAGGCTAAAGTTAGCCCACAAATGCTAACTTGTTAACCTGTTCCATATACACTTAAATACCTATAAATAAATAAACAACATTAATAAATGAATACCAGAAAATAGATTAAATCGACCAATATTGAAGCATTAAATCAACTGACCAGTATTATTTCATGCACGTATAATGTCAAATTGCCACATGATAATAGCATTAACGTAGCATGTGATAAAGAAATAATCATATACACTTCACCAGAATTTAAATCATAAGCTTTACCTATTTATTAATTTTGCATTCACTGGAACCATTTCATCAATTGTATACCTTTTTCATACGTAACTCTTTAAACATTACCTTTATAGAGTTACATTGAATAGCCATTTATATATATACATATATATATCACTAATATCGAAATAATTTTGATAATTAAAACAACTGATAAATTCAGGACAGGACAAATTAATGCCATCAGAAATGATTAAAAATTAAATAAGCCTGTGAATAACCAACAAAGGGCACTAACAGTCTCGCGTGCTATCGTGGACCAAATAAGAATAAAGGCTGACGAAGACAATACAGACGTCCTGTTTATCTAAGAGCCCTATACAAATGCAAGAAAAGTCAGGGGATATCCGCTTAAGTACAAAATTATACAATCAGAACTAGACACTCCGTGGGCGGTTATCCTTGTTAGGAACCCGCACATAACTAAAATCCACACCCTCTATATCCCATGGGCGGTATGTGCCCAGCTTATAAGACCTATGGGATCGTTCCACGTCATCTCATTGTATTGTCGTCCAGGCGAAGAGATAGCCCCTGCCATCAGGTATCTGCAAGCAGTCCAAGCCCTCCTCCCAGATGGGAAGATTATTCTCTGTGCCGACGTCAACTGCCGTTTTGCAATGTGGCACAACAACTCGGAAGACCGCCCGGGCAATCACAACGGCAGGCAACTCGAGAACCTTCTAGCTACATCGTCTCTCGTAATCCTTAACAAGCCTAACAACATGCCTAACTTCACTAATACCCCTGGGAATCCACAATAGACATCTCAGCAGCCACAAGATCCATTGCCACTAAGATCACTGACTGGAAAGTCCGCGAGGCTTGGACAACTTCCGACCATAGGATGATTACTTTTAACCTTTAACGCTCAATAGAATCAGCACCTCCGCCTAGAAACATTATTATCCGTTATGCAATTAACAAAGCAGACTGGAACCTCTTTAATTTAACGGTTCAAGCTTCCCTTCAAATTCCTGGAAACACCAATCTCACTAACCTCAACCACAACCAGCATCAGAGGAAAATAACATCAATAATAACCAATGTCTATGACAAAACAATCAAGAAGAAACAGCCTTTCCCGAGTGTTGTCCCATGGTGGTGCAACCAACTGGATCATCTCCGTCATCATATTCATACAGCGCGGAAATCATTTCAATGTGCTCGCCGTACCTGGCCCCCTCATGAAGTTGATGCCCTATGCAATAACTATCGTAGGCTAAAAAACGACTACACTAGTTTAATTAGAGCCAAGAAGAAACAGTCTTGGGAGCACCTGGTCTCCACGACTGGAAACAGCACCCTATGGGGGGGGGGTTGTATTGCATTGTTACGAACAAGCTCCCCAGGGGTGAGGTCATCTCCTCTACAGTCACCCCGCAGGGCACCACAACCCTCACATGGAAAGAGCCAGTAAACAATATCTTGGACACCCTGTTCCCGCTAAACACAGATCCTAAATCCAGCTAGCAACAAGAAATCTGTACTGAAAACTCATCCTACAGCAGCACTTCTATAGAACAGCTTTACAACTTAGATGAATTAAAACTTACCATTGGCAAAACAAAAAACAAAAAAGCCCAGGGTTAGACTTCATTGAAGTAATTCAGAAGCTTGCAGAGACGCAATCAAATCTCCTCAGCCTGTACAACCATTGTCTGGAAGTTGGACTCTTCCCGGATGACTGGAAAGAGGCCAATCTCCGCCTCATTTTGAAGAACACAAGTAAACCACCAGAGCAGCCAAGGTCATACAGACCCGTAGCACTCCTTCCCGTTTTAAGCAAAATATTTGAACGTCTTCTCTTTGAATATATTTGAACGTCTTCTCTTTGAATATATTTGAACGTCTTCTCTTTGAATATATTTGAAACGTCTTTCAAATATTTGTTCAAAATATTTGACCGTCTTGGAAAAACACTATAAAAAATGCAAATCTCCAGTCCCCAAACCAGTTCGGTTTTCGGGCAGGCCGTTCAGCAGAAGATGCTCTTCGACAGCTCACGGATTCGGTCAAAAATTCAGCCACCAAATACTTCTTATTAATATCAGCGGATTTCGTCGGAACCTTTGACTTGCTCTGGTGGCCAAGTATACTACGAAGACTCAGAGAAGCTAGCGTTCCAGCAAATCTTTACAGCTGCATACAGGACAATCTCCACAACAGACTTGTTACAGTCAGAAATGCCTATCGACAAGTCTCCGGAAATGTCTACAGAGGATGCCCCCAGGGCTCTGTCCTTGGCACTTTCCTACGGAATGTGTCATGGACTAGTTCCTGAACTGGGGGATGTTACCTGGGGGATGTTTCCACCCAAGCCGTTGCAGACGACTTGGTTCTGACTGTCACTGGAAACTCCAGAGCTTCCCTGGAAACAACAGTCAACGGAGCCCTTACAAAGCTACAAGAATTGGTCAGCCTCCATAAGCTCCATATATCCCCTGAGAAAACTACTTCAATTCTACTCAGAGGAACCCTTTAAATAAGCAGGCCGCCGCTGATTAAAATTGCTGGTAAAACCATCAAACTGACAACTGAGATGAAGTACCTTGGGGTAATTCTCGACCCCAAGCTCACGTTTTACACGCATATAGACTACTTTCATCGCAAAGTCAGGAACTACACGGCAATGGTAGTGAGGATCAGCAATCTGACTGGGGACTCAATCACTGCTCCATGCAAATGCTATACAAAGCTGTATTTATTCCCACTATAACCTACTGTGCAGGTGTCTGGTATTATCGTGCACTCATTGTTCATAACCAAAGGAAGCTCACCTCCATCCACCCGTGCCCGCTGCACAGTAAGGAACCCAGTGCTCCAAGTCTTGGCAGAAGTTCTCCCTCTGGACCTGCAGATAATTCGCAAAGACGTGCACTACCGACTCGCAAAGGGACTCCCTACCACCATCCTGGATTTCACTACAAACCCAGCAAACACCATCAAAGAAGAAAAAAAGCGCCTTGCAGTCTACCTTCTTAAGGCCTGGCAAAACAGATGGAATACCACCCTCAAAGGTTCCATCACTAAAACATCTTACCTGAAATAGCCCAGATCTACCCTAAAGCTCCAACATGGTACAGCCCATGGTTATATACCACTTTCCTGATTACAGGCCATGGATTCAGAAATCACAAACTTGCCTCCTGCAAGTTTGTCGCACTAGTAGTGAATCACCCTGTATATATATGTATATATATAGTGTCGGACAAATAACTGCTTCACCTTAAAAAAAAAGTAACATTTGTAATGAAACGTATAAGATATTGTTTGATGACAGTTATTTTGTTTGTCACAAAGCAAAGGTATTACACCAGATAATGCTTTTATTGCATCAAACAGTAATTCCATGGTATAGCATCAGCCGTTTCTATAAATACGGGGTTGGAAGGGTATACATGCTCATTGGTAACCTGTTTTGCAGAGGTGTATATGGCTCCATATACACCTCTTGACACACTTGACACAAAGAAAAAAATGATGTGTAGCTGTTGCTCTGTCCCAGGAAGGGCTTTCTACATGTGCTATTGCTGATAAAATTCGCTGCCACCAGTCAACAGTATCTCAGGTGCTGAAATTAAAGCGTGAAACCGGGAATGTGAAGAGAAGACCTGGATCAGCCCGTAAGAGAGTGACTACGCCTTCCCAAGATCGATATTTGAAACGGTTATGCCTTCGTAATCGCCACGCTAGTGCTCCTGATCTAAAACTGGACTTTGAGATCGCCACTGTTGTTGAAACAAGTGCAAGTGAAACAAGTGAGCCTATCCAAAGACGGCTTTCGAATGTGGTCTGCATGCCTATCAGCACAAGAAGAAGCCTTTGTTGACCCAACGAATGAGGAAGAAGCGATTTGCTTCTGCCTCATTTGTTGGGTCAAAAGAGGATGACGGTGCCCCATTTCTCTGTTGTCCATGAAAATGGACAACAGAGAAATGAGACACCGTCATCTTTTCGGACGAATCGAAATTCAACCTGCATGGCACGGATGGAAAGCGATATGTCAGAAGACGAAAATCGGAAGCATACCATCCTGACTGCATAACACCGACTGTAAAGTTCCCCGCCAGTCAGATGATCTGGGGATGTGTAACAAGCAAAGGGTGGGGCGAATTAAGTTTATTAACAGAACGGTGAACGCAGAAACCTACACTACTATCTTTGAGTACCTGAAACCCGTTATTAGGGATGTCCATACAGACGTCCAAAACTGCATTTTTGAACAGGACTCGGCACACAACAAAATTGGTAAGTTTTATGCTATTTAGATTTAATGATGAGTTTGTATTCTTATCTCACAAGGCTTAAAACATACTTACATCAATATTTTCCCCTCGTTGTTTTCCCATAAGGTACAGTTATACTTCTCGAAATGCTGGCATTTCAGTGTTGGACTGGACAGACAACAAGTCAGATTTGAACTCTATTGAAAATTGCTGGTAAATAATGTCGTTTAAAATTGATCCGAAGAAGCTAACAAGTACATTTTTTGTATCATTCAGCTGCATTGTAAGGAGCATTGTACAACGAAATTGGGCAACAGTGTATCCAGAAGTTGATTAACTCTATGCCAGATCGTTGCAAGGCTTAACTGCAGCTCGAGTAGGAACAACAAAATATTGAGGATATATTTTGCTGATTTACAGTACATAATACTATTACATAACTTGTCATTTCAGTTTGTACACGTAAATGCAATAAAATATATGTTTGGATGTCATGATTGCCATTTGCATGATTTCTCATATTTCCATTAATTACATATTTTACCCTTTGAGAAGATATTTATGGCAATTCATGGTATATCAGGTGGAGTCTTTTTATTGGATTTCATTCACATATACACTGTGCTGCCACTTTATTAGATACACCTACCTAGTAGCGTGTTGAGCCTCCTTAACTTTCAAAACAGCCCGATTTCGTCCAGGCATGGATTGAACAAGATGCTGAGAACGTTGTGCAAGAATGGAGTACTATGCACACATGAGTATTTCACGCAGTTCCTTGAAATTCGAAGGAGGTATGTAGCGAACAGCCCTTTCCAGCTCATCAAAAAGATTTTTAAAAGGATTGAGATCCGTGGACTGAGCGGGCCACTGCAACAAAGAAAAGTCATTGTCATGTTCCTGGGACCATTCCATAGTGATTCGGGCTTTGTGCAACGGCGCATTATCCTGTTGGAAGTAACCATCAGACTGAGGATAAACTGTCAACATGAACGGATGCACTTGGTCAGCAAAGATGTTTAGTTACGATGTGGCATTCAGACTTGAATTTATGGCTATCAATGGACCCACCGTATGCCAAGAAAACATTCCCCACACCATAACACTGCCCCCCCACCTTGCACAGTAGTCGTCAGACATGACGGAACCATTCCATAGTGATTAGGGCTTTGCACACCGACGCATTATCCTACTGGAAGTAACCATCTGACTGAGGATAAACTGTCAACATGAACGGATGCACTTGGTCAGCAAAGATGTTTAGTTACGATGTGGCATTCAGACGTGAATTTATGGGTATCAATGGACCCAGCGTATACCAAGAAAACATTCCCCAGACCGTAACACTGTCCCCACCACTTTTTTACAGTAGTTGTCAGACATGACGGGTCTATGGATTCATGTTGTTTTCACCAAATTCTGAGCCTTCCATCAACATGATGAACCAGGAACTTCGACTCGTCAGACCAAGCAACTGTTTGCCAATCCTCGATAGTCCTGTGCTGGCGTTGCTGTGGCCACAGGAAGCGTGCTCTCTTGTTCTTCATTGTTAACAAAGGTACACGATGTGGCCGTCGGCTGTTGTAGCCCATTCGCAACAAAGTGCGACTAGTGGTCCATTGGGATATTTTGTTCTGCGCACCAAGGTTCTGACGTGATGTGCGACATTGTGGCCCGCCTGTCTGCGTGCACAATTCTAGCCATCCTCCTCTGACCTCTCTCATCAATGAGCGATTTTCTTCCACAGGATTTTCTTCCATGTTGAGAGGATGTTTTCTGTTCGTTCCACCATTCTCGATACACCCTTGAAAATGTGGTGCGTGAAAAGTTCAGGAGAACTGTTTGTTTGTTATTTGGTTCTTAGGAGCATTAACAACTAAGGCCATATTGCTCCAGGATATGCGGTGGTCATTCCCTGACCTTTCCGCATCCTCCGTATTTGGTGGTGACGGGCTCGAACCCCGGTCTAATCAAGAAGCGTGTGCTATGCACTGCTGCTCCTTCCCACCTGGCTATGGAGGCGCCTTCAGGAGAACTGCCGTTTCAGAGATGCTTTGTCCAGCACGTCATGCACCTTACTACCATGCCACGTTCGAGATCCGTTAGATCACTCCTTTTCCCTATTCTTGCTAGGTTTTGTACCCTTAACTGTTAGTAGAAAGGTTGTTCTGCGACTTTTATAACCACAACTGTGGTCATGTGACAAACCATTTGTGTGCACAGCAGGGCTGTATCTAATAAAGTGTCAGCACAGTGTATATCCCATCTAAAATGCATTTCAAATATTTCTGCAACCCACAATGCAGCGCAAAACACATTATTTGCAAATTTCACAAGTGATGCAGTTTTTTTGTCCGTCATTGTATATACATATGTGCAGAGATGAGCTATAGTGGGCTCGCGAGAGCCCTTTGTTATTTATTTTTTTTTTTTGAAAATTTGCGAGCCCATTTGTTGAAACGATCATTTATTTTACAAATGAAATCCTGGATGCAATAGTATCCAGAGCTGAAACTACGGTGGGGCGAGCGGGGCCCCACCCACAGCATTTTAATGGCGCAATCAATCAGTTATGTATTTTAAAATTGTTTCATTTTTGATTTATTTACAGTCGGACTTCAGTTTAACCAACTTCTTTATATCGAATTTTTTTGAATTCCTCATTGTAATTACATTTAAAATGGTTTCCGTTGAAAGAAGAAAATTTCCGTGTAACGAATGGATTAGGAGAGACAACTGTTTATGCATTGTTCTCACCTCTGGCCGTTAGGCAATTTAGGTAATTAGAAAGTGTGAATTAAGAATGAAAGGGATTACCATGTCACAATGTTAGTGGTGTCCGTAAAACCTCTGCACTCACATACCGAGAAGTCGCGCTAGTCAACATGCTTTCCATAGCCAGTCAGAGGATTAAGAAGATTCCGACACGGATAATAGACCCTGGTCAACCTGTGCTGTGGTTCCCCTTTACTCCGACAAACGGGCATATGTTTTTCGGAGAAGTGAGTGATCCACGTCTTCCAGTAAATTTCTCCATCTATGTTTCAGTAGCTGAATACCAGGTCACAGTAGCTGAATATCCAAGTGATTCCGATATATTTTGCATAGTATTTAAAGAACTAGTGAAAGTAGCAACGTAGGTGGGGGGAATTGAGTCAACTAAGATATTATATAAACTTTACGAAGATGAAATGTTGGCAGATTTTGAAACTTTATCGAGCCTTTCACTTTGTAGAAAATGTTCTAAAATATAAGGGCATACAGGCAATAATTAAAAAAATAAAAAAATTGTATCACCAGTCCCCAAAAAACTAGCGTGAATTAAGGATGATTGCTAAAAAACTTGATGTGGAAACTATAAAGATCGGTCGTGTTCGGGCCACGACGTAGCTTGCGGACAGCAGTTCCGGGTTGTAGGAATTATCTCGCTTCGTGCAAACATTTTGAATCAGAAGTTAAATATTCTGGATTATTAAATCGACTTTTAATCTGGAATTTCGTAACCATTTAGAACTAATGATCGACATCCTGCAGGTCTCTCACCTTTCAGAAGTTTTACAGAATCACTATGGTAAAAGCAGATAAATTAATTATTCGAACTATCAATGGTATTGCTAATTTGAAAAGTTCCGAAGAAAATGAAGCTCAATTTTATTAAGCTAAAATTGAGAGCATGTTGAAGTGGAAAGAATCAAAGTCGAAAGTAAGAACAGTAAAATTACCTTGTGATAAGTTATTAAATGCATTGTTTTATCCTTAAAGGATGAGTTATTAATGAACAGAGAGTGATTTTAAATTAAATGCAGAAAGTAATAATACCATTGAAAGAAATTTTAAACATATGCTACTGGAAATCGTGGAATATGAAAGAACTTTCGTCTCGGTGGCAAGACGGTGAAAACCAAATAAGAAATTTGTTTTCTGATAAAATATGAAATAAAAATTAATGATTCCAGAGATTTTGTCAAAGACAGTTTATCTTTAAAATCGAGTGAAATTCCCTTTTCAAATAAGAAAGCCAGAAATATCTTTGAAACCACTGCGATTAGCACTGCTGAAGCTGAGCGAGCTTTCAGCGTAATAAATAATATTGAGTGAATGAATGAATAATGTTGACAATTAAACACGTTGCAGATTATGATGACCATACATCTAAATGGAAAACCGTTGCTTTAATTTGATCCGGATCGTTACGTCAAATCATTGCTCTATAATCAACTTTTTTTACGAAACATCCTTTTTTGAAACATCCTTCACGTTTCTTTTAGGTATTTTGATTTGTATATATTGATTACGAAATAAAATATCTTTTTTATTCTAAATATTTTATTGATCATTCACATATTTACATAATTTTTGGAAGACAATGGATTTATGATAACTAAAGTAAGAGATGTATACTTTCGATTGCAACGTATCTAAATATCTCTGGAAAACAGCGTCGATTGAAGTACCAATCTTTGTAGTTGGAGCAACATAGGCAGCTGTTATGAGAACCTAACAATGGAAGGTAACGAAAATGCGAGGCAAAAAAAATAAATTGTTGACAAATATTTGTATTGTTGCAATCATACTTACTGCAGTAGTAACTGCAGGAAATATGATTGTGATGTCATACTATTCAAGAATTCTAAAAAGTTAGAACTCCAGACACTATTGTATCCAGTTATCAATGTAAGGGGAGGCATGACGACCAGGTTTTTAAGCTTTTTTTATATATAGACCTAGGAACGTTTTACACATTCACTAAAAGCATGGTTAAGGGGGTAATATGGCCCATTTGCCACCTCTATCACACCGGCCACGAAAAACGCGTTACGTGCTCCAATCACACTACTAGTAGTGCGAGCGTAGGAAGCACCTTTGGTGGAATCCGCAGATGATGTCACTTCCGTGACCGATTAAATTTACTTGGTAGAAAGTCTGAAAAACTGTGAGCCCATTGTTAAAATATTCACAGCACACCATTGCATATATGTGTATACATATGTATATACACATATATGTGTATGTATATATATATACAGACGCACACACACATAGATATACCGTCTGGAATTCGATTAATATGCACAGTATACTATCTGCTTTTTGTAACATTCATGTGACATACCTTCTGCTAATTTTACAACTACATCACTGGTTACATGTAAAGCAAATAATTACAGAGAATATATATGAGAGTACAACTGAGGAATGGCGTTCGCATCAATGGGCACAGAGATTAAATGTCAAAATGGAGTTTTAATTTATGCCTATATTAATTATAGGCATAATAAAATGGGGCTTAGAGGGGAACAGGTATCCTGTGTGGTATCAGATACTCAGGCTAAAACACTGATGGATCCAATATCTTTCTATTACAGAAGATTTAGGAGAAGTCTGGTTGGCCTGCCTCCCTAAAATCCACTCATGCACACCTTCTCAATGGTAAGCCCTGTTACGTCACTTAGGTGGCAACGAACATGTAGAGTGGTTCTCTTCAAGATGCCTGGTCAACGTGAAGAGGAAAAGACCAAACCCTCCAGCATATGACAGCACGACAAAACAAATAGCCCTCAGTCCCCAGCGGCCCTCTTAGTGTAGCGAGAGGATCAGAGTGGAAGCAGAGGGTCTAAGAATCTCTGGGTACGACCAGGCTACCATGCACAGGAACTGAACTTGGCCTTTCACAACATAAGATCACTCATCGGTGAAGACAGGATATTAGAGCTGGAAAAGGAATTATAAAATGTGAATTGGAATACCATCGGTTTGGCTGAAACAAGAAGAAATTATTCACTTATAAGTCTAAAGTGGAAATCTGGTGTACACCAATGTAAACAGTGAAAGGAGTGAAGGTGGAGTTGGGTTTCTTGTCCATAAAGATTTAAAAAACAACATTTTGGAATTCAAAAGTACATCACCATCGGTATCAAGACTAATACTCAAGATTTATAAGAGGTACAAGCTAAAGGTTATAGTGATTTATGTACCAATGTCGAGCCATGACAATGAAGAGGTTGAAGAAATGTAAACCGGAATCGAGAGTCTTCTAGATGAGCAGAAAACCCACTACACTATTATTATGGGGGAATTCAATGCTAAGGTTGGAAAAAGACAAAACAGCGCAGAAAGAGGAACTATAGGAAATTTTGGAATTGGGAAAGAAATGAAAAAGACGAAAGTCTTGTGGAATTTGCAGAATCTCAAGGATTGTCAGTAATGAACACTTTTTTCAAGAAAAGGGTGAACAGAAAGTGGACATGGAAGAGTCCAAATGGATTAACAACTAATGAAATCGACTTCATCCTCACTAACAGAAGATATATTGTTAATGATGACAACTTCCTGAATAAGGTAAATGTTGGCAGTGATCACAGAATGGTAAGATGTACACTTGATACAGATGTAGAAAAGAAAAGGAAAAAACTGACTCGAGTAAATAATACTTTGAGATAACAAGAGGAGAAAAAGTAGTATGTACTGGAACTTAAGAACAAGTTTGAGCTTCTGCAGACTGCTCAGGACCAAGATATTGATGAGGAATATTACAACTTTCTGAAAGTGATAAAGCCCAAGAAACCTATAGGGAAAAAGAAATCCAAAGAAAAAAAATTAGTCAAGAAACACTTGACGGGATTCTGCAGGAAATTTATTAAAGACTATGCAGAGGTGTCTTTACCTCTAACTAAACTGACAAAGAAGGATACGCCCTTCGAGTGGCATAAAGCAACACAAGCTGCTTTGAGAAACTTAAAACTGCTTTGATAACAAAACCTTTATTAATTTATCCAGATTTCTCAAACCTACTCTTCCTTAGTATGCACGCAAGTGGGTTTGCGATTTCTGGAATTTTGGAACAGGAATTAAATGCCTCAAGACAGCCAATTGCATATGCAAGCAGGGCACTTAAGCAGGCTGAGAAGTCATACAGCACAGTGGAGAAGGAGAGTTTGGCAGTCGTTTTCTCCATCTTCTCCAATTGAAAAATCCGACTCCTAATTAACCCGTTGGTATTTAATGCTTACAATATTTTGATGTTGATGTTGATTACTGTCCAGGAAAATTACATTCTAATGCGTACTTTTTATCTCGACCAGTATTAAAAGACGATACTAATCCTAAGAGGCAAAAGAAACATAGTACTGAACAAATTGTGACAATGTCAACCGGAATCACGCTTGAAGCGTTAGTAATGCCAAAAGAAGCCACTAAAGAGTTAATGAGGACATTACAGAGGGAAGATAACAAGCTGAACTCATTGATCACTCAATTAGAGGGAAATGCCCAAGCTTTAGCTAAGTTCCCAGATTCTTACTACTTAAACGATGGTGTCTTATACCATTATACTCTACCTGATACAAAATCAATTCGTGACCAGCCTTTTGAGCAAATCATGGTTTCACATGCATTAAAACATGAGATATTGGACGCATGTCACAGTAGTCCTTCCAGTGGTCACTTTGCATTTGACAAAACCTTACAGAAAATTAGAAAAGACATTTTTTGGGTGAACATGTACACCGAGGTCAAAAATTATGTGGACACTTGAACTTCATTTTTGGCGAGAAGAGGATATAATCCAAAAGCAAAGGCAAACCTGATGTGGGTTCCATCTGATTCAACACCTTGATACAGAGTGAGTATGGATATCCTTGGACCATTGCCTACCAGTTTAGATGGGGATACATACCTGTTGATGGTGGTGGACTGTTTTACACGATACGTTGAAGCAATACCGTTGAAGACACAAAAAGCAGAAAACGTGGCAACTGCTTTTGTATATTGTGTTGTTGCTAGACATAGAATTCCACAGATATTATTGACTGACAGAGGAAGTAACTTTCTATCAACTTTAATGAGAGAGATCTATCAAAAACTGGGAATTAATCAAACAACAGCATTCCATTCTCAATGTAATGCTAAAGTAGAAAGGTTGAATAAAATTCTTGCATCAATTTTATCACATGTTTTGAATAATGCTCAGTCACACTGGCATGTTTGTGTACCATTGGCAGTAGCAGCATACCATTCGGCTGTACATTCTGCTACACATGAAATGCCAAATTACTTGATGTATGGAACAGACATTATACTACCTCAGCACATCTGGACTTCTGAAATCCGCCTACTTATGCTTCTTTAGAGCATTATTCAGAGCAAATGGTAGCGAGGATGCAGCGAACTTATGAGATAGTTCAGCAGCATCTGGAAGACACTGCACAAACACAGGAACAATATCGCTCTACCAAAGCCTTAGATAAGAAGATTAGGTTTTGGAGCATAGTATATCTCTATACTCCAAAAGTTAAACCAGGTCGAACACAGAAGTTGTCACATCAAAGTAGTGGACCTTACCAGGTGATAGCTCAAACTTCTGCAGTAAACTTTCAAATTCAGCACATTTATCACCCGAGGGATAAGCAGTTAGTACATGTTGATCAATTAACCAAGGTTATAGATCGGAAACCATTTCCAGAACTGTGTTTAGAACTTCCTGAGACCAATGTGTGTGGGCCGACCGGGCTAGCCGGGTGGGTAAAATGCCTGCCTGGCAACCCAAAGGTCGCGGGTTCGAATCCCGCCTCGGGCTTGGATCAAAGTACTGCAAAAACCTTGGGAGGTGCATTATGGCCACAGAAGCCAATGCGCCAACAACTACCCAAAAAAAAAAAAAAAAGAGACCAATGTGCCTTCTGAACCAACCTCAGAACACACAAAACCAAAAGAAGTGTATGAAGAATCCAAAGAAGTTGAATTGGAATGGTTTGATCCAATTGAGACAATGAGGGAAGTTCCTAAATTATCTAAATTACCTGTGTCGATACCATCAGCATATTTGCCAAATAGGGGCCAAAAAAACCTGTCAGTATCAAAACAAAATCAACAGAGAGTTCCATAGAAGGGAAGGGCAGAGAAAGGTCACGCACTGCCTATGCACCAATATAATTTGCGGAGTAAGAGTCGAGAACCTAAAGTCTCTGTACCACTTCCTAGAAATGAAGAGGTGGCAAAATTCCTCAATCACCAAATGAGATGATTTCTATTTCTGAGAATAATAATTCAAATTTCCAGAGATAACTCAAATTTCTGATGGAAACACTGAACAGAATTTCTCCTCTGATAGCACAGATACTGAACCTCAGACTCAGCCAGCTCAAATTTTCTCTGAAGAAAGGACAGAATCAACACCACTGAGCTCTGAAAATCCTGGTATCTTAGATCGATTTGTTCAATGGGTGATACAGCCTGACCCCAAAGAAAATCAGGAAAACTCAAACCAACACACACAGGGACCAGTGCATATGATCTTGTGCTAAGATTAACAGATGCATTTAAATGAAAAAAAAGCAGTGATTTTTTCCTCTCTGTGGCACAGATTTGTATAAGAATTATGCAGCAAAGTTATGGTAAAGTGATCCATTTTCTTTAGTGCTTAAACTTTGCCAAACAAAGGAAGTATTTTTTAATTTTATATAAGAAGATAGAGAAAACGGTTTGTAAGAGTAATACTCAATGGTTCAAGTCAAAGAAGTAGATGCTTTCCTTCTATATTTGAAGAATATGGGCATTTGAGAATTGGATTTTGTGAACTTTCATGAACTTGATCTTGAAAATGGTGTATTCTCTTTTAAAATAACAGATAGTTTACTGTTCTTGTTGTCAGAGAAAAACAAGGCCATGAATATGAATGTTAGAACTGATGATTATAATTCTGTGGGTTGCAGTACACTTGTGAATCACTCATGCCATCAATGAAGTTAGCAGAGCAAGTAGGGTGTTTATGAATGTGAAATTGTAAACCCTTCAGCACCTTTGTTTTAAAACAAATTCAAAAAGATAGTTGTATGAGAATGTCATCACTGTCCCAGGCAATAGGTGTCAGAATTTTTCGGTCTGGTGTCTCCATTCAAATGGTACTGTAGTCCAACCCAAGCATTTCATCTCCAAGCAATCTCTGAGAGAAAATGGTACTTCAGGTATACATATACTGTATAAAAAAAGAGAAAATTTTTGCAAACAGAGCACAAGATTACTTGAAATTAGTACTGAGACCTAAAGTGAGAGTAAAGCAATCGAAGTGTTGTTATGTTATTAGAGTTCAACTTAAATTAGAGTTCAGCAGTTATGTTATTAGAGTTCAACTTAAATAAAGCATCAAATTTTAGAAGCAGAAATATATAAAGCTATCTCAACCTTGTAAATTGTATATGCAAAGGCACAAGCTACTTTAACAAATATGACTTTAATGAATCTGAGAAAAAAAAAGTGGCAATATCAGAACTATTAAGCAAATACCAGTACTTTTTTTCCATGAAATAATTTTTAATTATGTAAAGTCGAATGGAGAGAGGAAGGATGCACTTAGTCTATGGTAAGTCTGGAGTTCCCTAGTTACTTTCTGCTTCTCTCTCTCTCTCTCTCTCTCTCTCTCTCTCTCTCTCTCTCTCTCTCTCTCATTACATGTGTAAATTCAAGAGAGATGATCCAAAGTGAAAAAAAAGAAAAAGAGAACATCCAGATTTTTGGAGGTTTAAAAAGAAGAGAGGAGAAGCGATTAGTTTGTCTGGGACATGGCTTGGTTCCTCCCAGTCACTTTCTGTTGTTTTCTCTCGCTTTTGCAAAGAGGATTTAAGTGGAAAAAGGTAATATCTGAATTTTAAGGTCAAGTGAGGGATAATCTTCTTGTGTTTTGAAGAAAAAAAAACCTGTTTAATCTTGAAACAAGGATTTAAAACAGTATGGAATGATATTCATAATTCCACAGATAACTCTCAAATCAAAGTTTATCTGTTAATCATAAAAATATCATATATGGAAATCACATTGTTATAACATTGTTGATATGGAACACAGTTTCTAAGCGGAAAATAAAAACTGCTGAAGGACTGTTCTTGTGCTCATGCCTCTTAAAATTATAGTGTTTTAAGTCATTATGCTTCTGAAGGCAATTTAGGATTAGTTATTCACAAAAGAAGAGACCAAAAGGGGAGATATAGTAACTAATGCCAATATGAAGATAAAGGAGGAATAAATTTCTCAAAGCTGTTGATAATAAGTTTAGGTCTGAATCCGTGAAAAAAATAATATAAATAAAATCTGATAGTTCTCATTCATTAACGAGGATGTGAAAGATATCAATACTACAAAAGAAAGTTTCAATTAATGCAAGTTAGGAATTACAAGATGTATCTACTTTAGGAGGTGAACTACTCCAGAAGAATTAGGAGTTGATCTTGACTCATAGCAGATGTCATTGTTTTGGGACAAATCTTTTAGTGCTATTCGTGTGACCTGCTGTTATCAACTCTAATAACAGAAGTGTTTTGTGTAATAATCAAAAGAATTGTGCAGTGATTCAACTTTTATGATTTGAAAATTTGGAGTAGTGCTCAGGCAGATGCTGCCTTCATTAACTTTGATCATGAAGGTAACTTAGGAACTGTCATGTGCAATAATTTTTCTCCAGGGAAGGAGGAAGATTACAGGTGAAACAGGACTGTAGGCAATCTATAGTTCACTCAAGATATATATATACTGGAATTTTCGTATATTGATTTCTGTAAACTGATGTGTAATGTAAACATGTAAATGTAATTGATTTTTTTTTTTTTTTTTTTTTTTGATTAAGGTGAACTGTTCTATAGGAATATAGTATCTATATAAATGAATTAAGTATATTTTGAGACAAATTAAAAATTTTGCTTTTGAGTTTTTGTATAACTTCTGTATGCACTTATCCTTTATGTATGTAATGACTGAAAGAACTTGTAATAATACTTGTTTCTCTTTTTGTTGCATGGATTATGCATTATATGAACTGGAGGACAGTGAAAGAGAGATGTATTTGTATTGAAGAAACATTGATCCAGATAATGAGAAACTGTATCCAAAGTCCTCAATACCTTTTGGGGTACAAACCCCAAAAGGTATTGAGGAATACCAGAACTGTAGTAAACTGGCCAAATAATGAGTATGAGGAAAGTGGAAGAAAACTGTTGGATCATTGAAAGCAGTGCAAGCAATTGAAGAAAAATGCGGTTTATCTTTTTGTCATGATAATGCATTATATGATTAATATTTATTTATCTGTGATGGTGATGACAATGATTCATTAATGATGATTATTTCTCTTTTTATTGTAGAATTTTAATAGTATTGTATGGTAATCTCTATTCTCATTTAACATTATTATTTGCTTTTTTTTTTCGATGTTTTAATATTTGTAGTATTGTTGTAATATTAATGTTATTAAGATTAATTGTCTGTAAAGGAAGAAATTATCGTACTAGAGTACGCCTTTCTCTTTTCATTGCATGGGAGAAGAAAGGAAGAGGACTTCCCCTCGTCCTTTCTTCTGGCCTGCACAGTGAGAGGTGTCATAATGGGGTTTTAATTTATGCCTATATTAATTGTTGATAAAACTCTCCCCCCCTCCCTTTACATATTTCTTATTACAAAATTAACCTTCTTTTAGTACTCCCAATTCCATTGTTAAGCCCACTTACCAAATATATCTACAGAGTCTTTTACTTGTAATATTCAATTATCAACTCCATTATAACGAAGCATAGTAGTACATAAAACTCTCACAAAGTGCTACTAAGTTGTTTTTTTAAAATAACCTATATTATAAACAGAGAAGCCTTACGCTACTAGCTTGGACATAAATTACATATCTTTAGTGATATTCATGAGTGTGGATATCAGCAAGAGTGCCAAATATGGAAATGCGCTTGGTATTTCGGGTAGTCACCGGACAGGGCAGGACACAGATTGAGAGATGGAGGGACATTGTGATCGTTCCTTTTCCATTACGTGCCGTCCAGGTGCATGAGATGAGCACTGGAGAGTCCAATAATATCTGAGATTTATGTAAACGATGGAGGATCATCTCCCTATAAAAACTGGGTCCTGGGAGACCCAGCAGGGAAGTTCATGAGAGTAGAATAAGGTTCAATAGAGCCGAGAGTGGAGAAGGTCGGGTGGTGTCATTGAAGCAGTTTTGACCATAGTGCGCAAAAAATGTTGTGATAGTATTTCTTTGTGATATGGTGTCTGTGTCGTCGCCAAGGAAAAGGCCGCCGCCCAGTTCGTCTAGATGAAGGTACCCATGAGAGGACAGCAAGGGAGCAAGAGAGGGAAATGGGGTAAGTGAGAATCCCTTTTCATAAGAGTGAAAGGATTGTGAGGAAATGCTAACTGAATAGAAAATGTTCATGTTAATTCTTACCCATAAGGAACGATGATTTCTTCCTAAGAATATATATTTCTTCTTAATGTTGTGCCTAGTATATCTTGTGTTTTTTTAGTATTCTGATAACTTAATAGATATGGCTAATAAACTGATATTTCCAATAACGCGTTTTCAATGTAAATAAATGACAATGGCTACTTATTTGAAATTCCAAAAAAAAGGTGCTCAAACGAGTGACCACTATGACTAATTATTATGATGACTTATTCTCATAAATGTAGCAAACGTTATATTAGAATGCTCAAGGTCTTTAATCTTTTAATCTTCTTGGATGGAAGTTGTGATGTATGTTTGTTGATTAATTTGTTATATTAAATGTTTTATTTGAAATAATTGTCTCTCTCTGCTAACTCTTCATTTACACCAGGGAAATACCAGTTGCCAAGAAAAGGTTTTTGTGGCGTTAGAGTTTTTAAGCTAATTTGCATAACTGAAGTCTCTAATAAAAACCACAACGCTAATCCAAATCGCGATATTTTATTAGTGGGGTGATTCCCCCCTTTCAGAATATTCAGGATATACGAGATTATTGTCCTATTTTACCACGAGACTGATGTATTAAGCTAGAGGAATGTTCAGAGCTTATGTGCACTGATAGTGAAAAATATTAGGAGCACCCGAATCCCCTATTATCATTTAGCATCACATAGGCGCCGCGCCCCATACACTGGTTAATTGCACCCCCCCATACTTCTGGCGCCGGAACAATTAACATTCTTCTTCTCACCCCCCCACCCCCAAGATCTGCGCGTGACAATCATTTACATTCTTTTTCTCATCCTCCCCAACATAAATCACCATACTGTTGTAGAAGCTCACATCTGGTGAGTATGGGCTTGGCACACCCAGGGTCCTGAGATGGATATCATCATTCTTCTCCTTCTTGGTGATTCCCTTCTCTCTCTCTCTCTCTCTCTCTCTCTCTCTCTCTCTCTCTCTCTCTCTCTCTCTTAAGGTAACTCAGAAATTTTTTTGACTGATGCACCATAAGCCTCAGGCTTCCTTGAACCATATGGCTAATAATAATAATAATAATAATAATTACCATTTTGTCTCACCGCTATATCGAAATAAGCCAGGATATGGACAACTTTATATTTTCGATTCTGATGAAGCAACAACAAAAGAGCTTGAAAAACAATTAAACGAAGGGTGTATGGCCGAAGTAATGCAACAATTGGTCAAGATGCTGCGACAAGTTAACTCATTTGCTGAGTCATAAACAAATGCATCAAATAACCCAAACCAATCCAACAATGAATGTACTCATGGTATTTATAGAACACCCGGACTTAGATAACATACGATATAATGCACCTACAATTCAAAACGAAGTTGTTGCAATATTTGTTGAAGAAGACGGGGAACCACCTGCAAATTGAGACATTTGCATACATCACCGCTAAAGAAAAATGGTGAAGGATAAACTATGTAGAAGAAATCTTTATTGTACAGTAAAGATACAATAATGTGCCCGCCACAGCCAGTAGGACAGGGGCTCGACAATGATATATGGTGATATAAAAATATGTACAGTATAACAAAAAGATAACATAACATGAAATTAACTTAAAAACGTAGCATTAACCATTCAATAGATATGAGTATATACATAGTTGTGAGGCAGACAATATGTGCCTTGTACATATGTTCATATGTACAAGGCACATATTTCACAATATTCACATAAGTCAGAATATTTCACATACGTGAATTAAGTTGTATACGGTTTCGCATTTTCTTGTGAAATAGTTCGTTCATGAGCCTACGACGTGCCGTTCTCATAGCAGATAGCAGGTGGAGATATCGGTATGAGTCGACATCAGGGGCCAAACAAAAGGGGAACAAGGTCGGCCAATGAGCGCCTGTAATTGCGATCCGAAGCGAATTTCTGGAGGTCAACTACGATCATTAGCAGGGCTTGTACATTGTAAGAAGTACTTGGCCAGGTAGGAATCTGTCACTGATCTTCAGCCTGTTCCGTTGTAGCTAAAGAAGAGGGGTGGCTCGTAAGGAAGGAAGTGGAACATGCCGCTGATATATATCCCAGAAGTCAGGGGAGTTGATTTTGCCAACCAGCATTTTGACTGTGGTCACAGTTCTCCTCATGCCGATTATTTGAAGCAACCGTGGGATTTGAAGTTGGTCGGCCATGCTGGTGGCCCTCTGTTGGTGTGGGAGTTGATGTTTGCGGGTTGCCCACCTCAGTATTATCTGGTGAGGATGGGCTTCATGAGAGAAGGTACCGCTGAGGCCCATGTTTGAGAGGTATACAGAAAGGTAGGATCCACAACGGGTTTCAGATATCTGATTGTAGTTTTTGCATCTGTGTTATGAAGAAGATGTTCACGGGCAATCCAGCGAATTCGGCTGATCTCGCATAGAACACATTCGATGTGACAGTTCAACCTAAGGTTTGGGTCGAAGGTTACACCGAGATCTTTGTGTTTAGTTATACTTGGAATAATTGCACCCTGCAGTGAGGGTTGTATGAATGTGGGGCACTTCTTCAGAGAGAAAACCATAATAACAGAGTTTTTGGGGTTCAGTTTAAGACCGGAATGGTTGAGATGGCTAGAGAAAGCTGTGATCTTATTACAGATTTCCGATGTGATCACTCCTCTATCGGCTGATGGTGGTATTTATCGTCAGCATAGGTAATAACATCATCTCTGTTACACACAAACGGAATAAGGAGGGCAGTAAAAAGTAGCCCCGATAAAAATCATTCAGTATCCAGTATCCTCTGATCTGGTAAAAAGTAGCCCCGATAAAACGCCACCTTGCGGCACATCTGCAATGATGGATCGGGTATAGGAGAGGTTGCGATGAGTGAGGTACACTGTTCTATTCCAGAGGAGCGAGTGCAGAAAAGCGAAAACGTCACCTTTGATCCGAAAGAAATTGGTTAAGAGATTCAGAGGGGCTGTGATGTTGAGGCTACCAAAAGCAGCTTCGATATCGGCATAAACAACCACCATTTATGATCTGGCCTCAAATGCGTTTAGAATTGCCGTTTGGACTGCCAGAAGGTTGGAGACAGTTGATCTATTAGGAGAACATAATGCAGTTGCTTTGATGGTTGTGGAAGAAGATAGCGTGTTATATGCGGAAGAAGGACTTTTTCCAGTAGCTTTAGGAGCGTAGATGCAGTGGATATCGGTCTATAGTGCTTCGGCTGGCTTGGTAGTTGAACTTTAGTGGGGCGAGAGCGTATTTGCTCTAGGATGCAGGAAACACTCTATGAGAGAGAATGGAGTTGAACAAGTAGAGCAGAGGATCAAGGATATATGGACTGAGGCACTTTACGATGAAATGCGGGACTTTATCGACGCCAGCGGTGCATGACGGACGCAGCGAGTTGATGGCTTGAAGGAGCTACTGTCGATCGATTTGAATGGAAAACAGCTCATCATTTGAACCAGAAATGGGGTCTGGTTGGTAATCATATGGTTGTGTGGTGTTGTCTTGGAATCTGGCTACATAGTTGATCCATTCAACTGGATTGAAGTTAGAATCTGGTTCAAAGTTAAAGGTATATGGCACTTTGCCTTTGGATAACGTCTTGTCAGTATATTTTTTAATGGCTTGAGACCTCAGTCTGTTAAACAGTGCTCTAGCTTTGGAGTACTGAATTCGGTCATATGGCATTATACCAGACTGTTTCCATTTTTTATGGAGGGACTGTTTGTACTTGAAACTGTAATTTAGCTTCGAAGACCACCAATCATTAGTTCTAGCAGAGATACCGACCTGTTTAGCTTCTGAGAATATGGTAACAGTGTGTAACCATCTAGTTAATATGTCTAGAGCCAGTTCCGGATATCCTGATTCAAGAACTCCCCAGGGAATTAATCTTGCTTATAAAGGCATCTGTTTGGTTGTAGGAAGGTGGGAGAGATGATGATCTTCCTTTTGACGTTGTGGGAGACATTAAAGTTGGACGTTGGGAGCTGCAATAGGAGTACGATGGGTTCATGATCGGATTCAAAATGAGTTTCAGGTTTAATGTTGACCCTACATCAACAAGACAATAATATGAGGTCCAGGCAATGAAGACTTCTAGTTGGGCCTTCATTTATGATCCTGAGGCCACTAGGTGCAATCTTAGCCATAAGAGACTCATGAAAATTTTGGAGAGTTAGTGGAGACAAGTTAAAATCTAGAGACAAGTTAAAATCTCCGCAGATGAGGTGGATGGCAGATGTGTGGAGCGTATTTAGCCAGGACGCCATTTGGGACAGGAGTATCTGCTCAAGTGTCTCGAGCTTATTCCGAATACTACGAACATTTTGATAAAAAAATCTTGAGGGTAAGGTGACACGAGACCTTCAGGAGTGCTGATTCCAGGACAGGATTTATTTTCTTCGTTGGCTTTTTAGCATGGTTGGTTATAATAGTTGGTATCAGCTGAGGGTGGATTTCGTTGGAGCTGTGGTATTGCAGAGATTGATTAGAGGTTTTGTCATCAGGGCATGTATGGGGCTCATCATCGTGTGACCCTGGTTCCTGGATTTGGGGCTTCTGAGAATAGGAATGTCTATCATGGAGTCACGCTTGGGAGTAGTCTTGGTGGGGTAGCAGATTAGCCATGGCTAGATGTCGGATGATATTGGATTTAGGTTCGTAGTATAGCCTGAGACGGCCAAAGAGCAGTTCGCTGATATGGAGCTGAAATGCTGTGCATCGAACTCAACTTTGAATGATGTATGACGGACATGGTAAGGTGCAGCTCATGCATTATGTATGATTTGATATCATCTGGAGTTGTATTTAGGACCAGTCGGGAAACGAAAAGACTTCGTCGAAGACGGACAGTTGGCGAATGCATCGCCTGCAGCTTGGAGGTGGCCGAGGTGCCCATTTTAAATGATCGCCTTCTCTTTAGTACATTTAGGGTTCCCAGTTTACCCACTGTCAATTACTGCAGTAACTCTGGGCCAAAAGTGTAAGAGGAGGTGCAGCTACAACTTCTGCCCGGGATGGTTGCAATGTTAGCAGTGAGGGGCCGCAATTGTGGATTTCATGGTTTTTCGGCATTGTAGGTTGATACACCCGGCTTCAGTACGAGTAAGGCTCGACGATAGTTTCAGGGTTGGGTTTCCATTGCAATTTAGTAGATGGCTTCTGTGATTTGTGGAGTGGGACACACTGATTCTTCCGTAGGATTGGCAGGGTTTCTGGTCTGGTTTTCCTGGCAGGGAAGTTCTGCGGCTATTTGGATTTGGGGAAATTTAGTATTTGGCCTGAATTCAGAACAGTAGTGCTGTAGGTTAGGTTATTGTGAGCCTGATTAGCAGCGCAGGTTTGTGTCATAGTGCATTTAATAGCTGGACCACCATCATTACATCTACACAAACTTAGGTCTTGAGAAAGGTTATCAGCTATGGAGGATACGTAGTTATTAGTAGTGCAGAGCATGCGATGTTTGATATCTTCGAGGATTGATGTTATTATAATTTCAAGTGATTTACGGTTCTTGAAGAAGCACGTGGAGGGGCTAGGTAACAAAGATTCAGCAAGCGAAAAATCAGTTTGTGTAGACACATTAGTAAACGTGATAGAAGGTGGGGAGTTCCTTCTTTGGGGATCCGCATGCATTGTTGGCTATGCATGCGGGATATTGGCGAAGTCTTCTGTTTGAGTTGCTATAGTGGCGACACTGCGACTTATCCTTCGCTTCCGTTAGGTTAGAGAAGCTAGGGTCTTCTTCATCATGGTCAACCAAACAGGTTGCGGTGTTACTGATATCACAATGGGAAATAAGCCGGTCCACGGATCCGGCACATATATCTGGGAAGCAGTCAGTTGGATGAAATGTGTCAGCAGCTAAGGTGATGGAGGTTGTTGATGTATCATTATCAGCTACTAATGGAACTTTTTTTTTTTTTTTTTTTTTTTTGGAGCATTAGCAACTAAGGCCATATTGCTCCGGGATATGCGGTGGTCATTCCCTGACCTTTCCGCATCCTCCGTATTTGGTGGTGACGGGCTCGAACCCCGGTCTAATCAAGAAGCGTGTGCTACGCATTGCTGCTCCTTCCCACCTGGCTACGGAGGCGCCTACTAATGGAACTGCGATCGCTTCAAGTTGCTTATCTGTGCAACTGGTAAACTGCTTGCAGGATCTATATTTTTCTCGGCTTGTCGTTCTTGCAAGGATAGGTTATTGTGAAGTCACGTGAAATTCAAGGAAGACACGTGAAATTCTTGCGACTCAGGGCATTTAATTTATGTAGGAATTTTAGGCCTGAACATGATTCGCAAAGCAAGGCAAAACATAATTTACACGAGACCACTTCACTGACTTGTTTGTTGCAGCGGCTACAAACGACAGTAGTCGTCTTTAGTTGATTTTTGGTGACAGCATTGCAGTATGGCGAAAAGCGACAATAATGATTTTAGTAGTTACCCTACAAGGGAGGAACAGAAGGCGAAGCAGAACACTTTCTGACAATTGCTATAAAGGGATTAGTGTTTGTGGTAGCACAACTCCCTAGTTTATTTCATGCGCAGTCTTGAAAACAGTCGGACTTAGGTACCAAGAAGTGGGAGCACTCACAGTCGTCGAACACTTATTGTCAAAAGCCAACTTCTTTTGTTCTATAGTCGGGCATTGGAAGTACTGTATCGTATTGATACAAACAATCATACATAACAAAACATTACCTGAAGAAGATACAGGCGATTTGGCATCATTACCGGACAGATCACCACCAGATGAATTCTTTAGTACATCTTTCTCGAAAATCAAAACAGTACAGTATAACTACACAAATTATTAACTTTAATCGGAGTTCATTCGCAGGCTGCCACACACTATACGCGCACACGCGCTGTCAAAATGTAAGCCGTAATCAGAAAGATGGCTTATGTTACGGCTGGTACAACTGGTATTTATTTATTATGTTTATAAAAATATACTCGTTATATTGTTTCCCGATATTCGAAATTATTTAGTTTTTGGTTCATTTCTGATAATTTGTATGAGTTATAATAGTTATTATATATTTTAAAACATTATTTTATAGACAGTGCGTCTGCAAAGAAGGGAGATAAAAATTCTAAAATAATGAATATTGAAAAAAAAAAAAAAAACAATTTATTATTAATAAAAAAATCATTCATAATGGTCCCCAGGAGACTCTATACCTACACTCAGGGACAGATCATGGTTCTTGGGGCCCCAGAGCTGACGTTCTTAGTGTGCCCATTTTGGGTGTTGGTATAATGTGCCTGACATTGGTATAATGTGCATGAACGCTGACCTCATATATATAATGAGAAAAAGGCGAGGACAAAAAAAAACAATGGTATAATGTGCATGACACAGTCAGTTAAATCAATGTGGTCACTTCCTGAATAACATAATCTGTCAATTAAGAAAAGCTATTAGTTCCTCTTAATTGGCTGATATTAGTAAGAAAGAGCTGATAGCGTCACTCTCACTAATATTCCATTTGATGTTTTTGTCGACACATCATATTTTAGAACGTTCTACCAGAATAATGTCAGAGCAAGTGCAGTATCCACTATCACCAACATTGCAATTGTGAAAACCCCGTGATTTGTAAAGGATTTGGGTTGAAAGCTACTTCAACGTCGTAATAATCGTTAATCATTTAAAAATTCAAATTTCAAGAGTGTCTATGTGTGCGCGCGGGTAGCATACCGGGTGGAAAAGGCCGGGGTTCCAATCCCTTCGATGACGCGAAGAACTTTAATGGACTTTTTTCACTCCGTGGCTGAGTTAGTCGGTCTCAGGCATAGATGGCAAGGTGGAAAAGCAAGGATTGGAAAATTCTCAAAAAATTGGTTGATGCGCCACGAGGCACAAAACAATCAACAACCCGGAGAATTCCATCTATGCATTTCTAAATTGTAATTGAGATTTTTTTTATAATAACCGTGCCTTATTATAGAATAAAGTATAACTATCCGGCCGCCATAGCCGAGTGACAGGCGGGCGGGTGAATAAGTACACGTTCCTTGAGCGACCGGAGTTTAATTCAGCTTTACACTGCTGAATACGGTGCTGTTTCTTGTATTTTGTCTACGCTGTGAACTCCGTTTGATCGCACGGGAGTATAAACAGAAAATTTATTTTTAATTTAGATGTACTCATTGCAAAAATTTCGCAGTTGGTAGCAGAGTTTTTCCTCTAGCTCTCCTAAAGAAATGCAGTCCGTGTTTTGTGAACAGGTACGCGTCGAATCCTTTCTCATTTCTTGTATGTGAATAAACTTATCAATTTTCTTTCGTTTAACCATTTTTCCGATTATTCAAAATGTGCACGTTGCGTAACAATATCACACGTACAAAATGTATAGCCAGGCTATTTGCATTTAGACCTGGGAAAAATTGCTTCAGAAGCTTTTCAAACATTTTCCAGCTCAGGAATCATTGCTGAATAACATATCCAAAATCCGACAAAATCGGACTACGGGAACACCCCCAAAAATGGATTTCAAAATGGCGGACTGGCTGTGTCCTAATAAATGCAAAAAGAAACGAATTTACGCTTTGTAGAGAGAGATAATACTTTATTTACAATTAAAAATGTTTCAAATAAAATTAACTTTCAAAAATATACCACACAGCCATTTTTTGTTATAAAATTTTGATATTAAAAATATTTTACAGAATTTTAAAATCAAGAAAACGATTACAGTATTTCAAAATCGGTTTCATGTTCTGTTCATTATAGAAGTCAACTTAGTCAAAGAAAAACTTAAATGTCTTCATCACTGTCATCATATTGATTATTGACAGTGGGGTGTTCGTTATCGCAACCATTGATTTGGCACTCGCCACAAGCAGTTGAACAGGACAATCCGTTACGCTTGCATCCACATCGTGAAGAACCACATTTCGTCTTGCAGGAACAGCGGATCATGTTGAGTAGATAATCTGGAGCTGGTGGCATGTCGCAGAGTATAGGGTAGTAGGAATTATTCTTTACATACCAACCCCACTCTTCTGCATCGATCCTCTCTTCTGTAGACTTCCAGAGTCTTATTTGAAAGTATGTGCAAAAGCTGTGGTACTTTGTGGACGAATCGGTAGGTGGCAAACGCTCGGGTGTAACAAATGATGTAGCTGCAGCTACCGTTTCAACTAACATTCGATGACGCAGTGCGTTTGTGGATTCCAATGTTTTGCAGCCGTACAACAGGAGCATTGCTTTTCTTCCAGCGGCTTCAATATCTGAGTATTGGCAACAATCAGAACAAAATGTATTTGCAACTGAACGGAGTTCAGCCACCTTCATCATTTTCTCGAATGCTGAGGTCTTCCCAATCGAAAAAGTTCTGGATGTGGTATCACAGCCCGTGAAAACATGCACAAACAGGAGCCACTTGCAGATGTCACTACCCAACGATGATTGAATGCTGAGAATGTCATACACAGGATTAGGAGATGGTCCCCGTCTTATGTCACTGCGATAGTACAACTTGAAACCACTGTCCTTGGCATGGTACAGAAGCAGAATCAGCAAGTCGGTGTCTTCCCTTAAACTGTTGTATTTGCATTTTCTGATGATGAGACTGCAGCACGAACGATGTCCACATCTGCATTGTGTACAGTACACCCGTGCTCCTTCAACATCCCACCTACAAGGGAAATCATTGCTTGCTTGTTGTTTTCATTAGCCAAGAAGTGTTCCTTCTTGCCGACAAACTGTATGCCCGGACTGAAGTTAACATTTCTACTTGTCTTGGTGCTGCGTTTTCTGTGGGCCGTGTCCTTGATCGTAGGAGAGCCGCCGTAACCATAAAAACAATAATAGCCTTTCCATAGGTTTTTCAGAGTGAAATCGGCATAGTAGATTGCAATTTTTTCAAAAGTTTCATTGTTACGCCATGGAATACGATGTAGTAGAAATCCACCATCCAATGCATACTGGTCTGTACACTGAATTTATTCAGCTCCTTCCATGCGTAAATTGTCAGTGTATTTCAATATTGCACGAGTTAACTGAGACTTGTCGGCTTTCCTCAACATACTTCGTGATTCGAATAATGCAGGAGGGTACGCATAAAATTCGTAATACATGACATCTTCAAGACTGTCGCCACCAGTGGCAACAGTCATCATTCTCTGAAAGACGATAACGACTGTATATCTGCAGGATCTACTTACATATCGACATCGACAGGGCTCACAACGGCAGCAGCAGATCCTACGGTTTTCACTTTGTCTGACCTTTTGGCAGAATATGTGAATACTTCTTTTCCTATCATTTTGACGACGATGTCCATACCTAAGGAGTGCAATTCATCAACGTTAACTCCAGAATCAGCAGTTACCCCTGTAATAATGTTGCAGAGACCTGAGTCAGAATTGAATGGGGATATGGATTCCAGTCGTTCGAGTAGTTTCTTAATGTCATTACTGTCCCTCATTTTTCTGCTTTCCCTCATTTCTTTGTGTTGTTCACTACTTTTCAACAAAACTCTGGTGTATTCCTGCATTACTAAGTTATAAGTGGAACACAGGACATAGAAAACAGCCATGTTGCTCTCTGGATTTCTGTAAATCTACTTCCTCGTGTCAGTCCTCCTCTGCTTTTCAGGGAACGCATTAGTACTTGTTCTATTACCAGATCTGATCCGAGTTCGGCCCATAATCTGTCGCTTCTGCTTACAACAAACTTACCTTCCAGGATGTGAAACAGTTGATCCACAGTGAATTCCTTGCATTATTCCTGACCAACTTAGACATGATCTTTCTGCTGCACATATCTGCCAGAGAAGACTAAATCTACTTATCGAGGCAGTGGGTACTGGATGTTTGCTGGATGAGATGCCCCTCAGCATGCTTCTCGCATTTCTATATTCCCTAATGTCAACTGTTGCAACCTTCTTAATGTCACTTTCACTAAGCTTACGCCTATGAATAATTGGATGGATCTTGATCTTCGGAGTTATTGCGGCAATCATACCCACTCCGTGAAAGGTATTCTTCCCATCAAACGTACAGACCTCATGATCGACGTTATCTGCTGCTAGAAGCACTGCACTGTTTTCAGCAAAATTAAAAGAGCCACAGTCGCCTTATACCGCGGCGTTTCTTTCGAATCGCATTACTTCTGCATACGACGAACAGTAACCAAGATGGTGGAGAATGTCAATAAGGTACCTTGGCCTACAGTTGTGGTGCAGCTGAACTGACAAACCGATCTGTAATTCATGAGCGAGTATTGCAGGACACTTGGCGGTTACGTATTCTGAAGCCAGAACATCCACCTGATTATATTCAATGTAAAGAAGCTAGAGCACGGTTCATTCGATTGAAGCGTCAAGCTTACTATGACATGGTGCGATCACATTTAAAGAAAGAAAGCAGGATATATAATAAGAAAAGGTGTACGGATATAATGCCCGAGCACATCTTCTCAGAATGGACCCAAGCCACCTTTGTAACTCCTCTGGCAGAAAATCAAGTTGAAAGTGAAGTCAACACGGAGAAAATCCGTGAAGCAATTAGCAAACTGAAGACAGAGGTCTATGCTGAACTGTCTCAAATCAGTATCGCTAGAGATGACATTAAAGCCTCAGGAATAAAGCCACAATTGGGCCTGATAAATTTCCGCTCTTCATGATTAAGATCAGCAGTGTATACATCATAGATCTGCTCCTTCACATTTTTTCACAAAATTTTAAGTGAAAGCCACTTTCCGAGAATATGGAATACGTACTTCGTTAAACCTGTTCCGAAAAATAACAATCCTAAATCCGCCAAAGACCACAGGCCTATTGCAATTGGATGTTCGTTTCAAAAAATATTTGAGAAATCCATTTTAAATACCATCAACCATCACTCCTTCGGGCATAGACCGGAGTACCTCCATTCAATGATCCCACAAAGTTCTACTACCACCAATCTCATGGAGACTCTATTTCGAATTCAACACGCCCTTAACTTCAAACAGCAATTAGACATTGTCTTCTTAGACGTTGCATCCGCTTTCGACAGTATATCCATCTCGGCTATTACTATCATCTTGGAGGAATATTTCCATATAACTGGGCACGTATTAGCTATAATAACGAGTTCTTTGAGGGAGAGACACATCACTGCCATAAATGGAATTTCCAAAGAGACCTTTCAAGTCAACAAGGGAGTCCCACAAGGTGGTGTCCTCTCTGCTACTCTCTTTGCAACAGCACTGCATCCCTTCCTGACCCAAAATCAAAAGCAATTTGTCGTATATGCAGACGACTTGAAATTTTTCATCACCTCGAATGACCAAAACACATCCTTACAACGCAACAACGAGGCAAACTCCAAAATCGCCGAGTTGCAAGAATATATTAATTGCATGGGGCTCCTACTAAATGAACACAAGACAGCACAAATGGTTTTCACCAACAAGGTGTTAAAGAACCACATATCAATACGCGTAAATGGCAGCGTGGTCAAAAAAGTCAGGACACATATTGATCTTGGTCTGAAATGGGACGAAAACCTAAACTTCACACCCAATTTCGGACATTATTATTATTAAAATCAGTTTATTTCCCAAGAAACCTTGGGTCACCCCGGGACGGCTCTGTGCCAGAAGGGTGTGAATACAGACTAAGGTGCGAGGAACACAATGTACAATAAACAAGGGTACATTCGTGCTCGACCCGAGACTTTTACAGGGTTAAATAAACAATAATGTACAAAATATACAGTAATATACATGATTACATGAAAACAGAAAGTCTTTGCCATATACAAATAGGCAGGTTAAAAAAAAAAAAAAAAAAAAAAAAAAAAAGTCTGTCCAGGAGAAGGGGAGTATTATAAGTTCATAATCTGGTAACAGTTCTTGAGGATTTCCTTCCTGTAGGGCTTGTCTTCACAGAACCTATCAGGGTGGATCCTAAATTTATTGAAGATCCGAAGACAATTGGCTGGAAACATGTTCCTCAGGGAATCAATGTTTGACAGAGTAAGACGTAGAGGGAGACAGGAGTCGGGGTGCTTCCCTCTTGCCCTCCTCGGGCCAGAGATTAATGCGGATACTGATGGAGCATCAATTCGCCTCGTTATAAGCCGTGCAAGCGTGAGAACATTTTTTGTCATGATGATATGTCTCCAAGGAGTGGTGCCTAGATTTGCTTGTAGGGTAGATCTGGAGATAGTTAGGGGGTGGCCTACCACCCTGTTCATCCATCTAAGCAACCAGTACTCTAAACTAAGATACTTCTGAAGGTATGAGGCAGGGGCAGATGACCAAATTTCCGAAGCATAGAGAGGAATCGGCGTAATACACCTCAGGATGTGCCGAACAAGCAGCGCTGGCTGATGCACACCAACGAGCTCTTGACGCACTGCCCAAAGAGCAGCGTACGTCTTCTGCCTCATCCTGGCAAAGTGAGGCTGAAATGTGAGCCCAACGTCCCAGGTGAGGCCAAGATCAGTATGAGAGGTCACCTTTTGCACCGGTTCCCCACTCACAAAGATTTGGATATCATTTTTGGCTCTCTTCTTGGTTATTGTCAGTTGTGCTGATTTGGAAGGGCTCAGATGCAGCCCTATTGTGGCAAGATAACTTTCCAAGCTTAATATCTGCCTAGAAGCTTGCTGGTTGATATCATGAATCTGATGATTATGATCTGAGCTCACATAGAACTTCAGATCGTCGGCATAGGAAACAAAGTTCGGATTCTGAGCAAGGAAAGGCTCCAAAACTGCTGCAAACAGTATAGCTGACAGTACACTTCCTTGTGGGATGCCTCTTGAGACGTCAATAGTTTCTTGAAAGTCATTGTGGGTCACAGACAGATGTCTAGGAAGTAAAATAGACTTCAAAATTTGAAGTAAGGTTTCCGCCAGGCCGAAGTAGTGTTTCAGAATGGTAAAAAGAGCTGGGAGGTGTATTCTGTCATAAGCCGATTTTATGTCGAGGAATATGATATCAATCTGTGATTTGTTGTTAAGGGTGTGCTGAATTCTGAAGAGGGTATCAAGAAGATTGGTAGTTGTCGATCTCCTTTGTAGAACGGTATGGAGGTACTCGGGCCTGTGTGCAAAGCAATGCTGGGCAATTGTTGGCTGAATTACTTTTTCGAAAATTTTGAGTAAAGAACAGCTGATGGATATTGGTCTCAGGTCTTTAGGAGATTTGGGTTTCTTGATCTTTGGAATGGGCTTAACATGGTAAGTTTTCCAAATTGAAGGAACTATTCCAGATTGCAGGATTTGTCTGAAAAGGTGAAGGAGATGGTCGACTATATATGGGCTGCAAATTTTGATAATAAAGAGTGGGAAACCATCCGGACCTACAGTGGCTTTGTTGGGTAGTTTATTGATGACATCAATTAGGGTCTCTCTAGTTATTTCTATTTCAGACAAGTGTGCCCTAGGTAACCAGTTCTCCTGCGAGAGAAAGGAATCAGAGTCAGGAAAATCTGCCTGCTGTAAGCTGAACTGTGCCCATTCCTGGACAAGCTTTTTTGTCAATGGCTAGGTGATGATGATGATTCGAAAGGATCCTTCTACCACTCTTCAACCTATTGAGAACAGCTTGGTTAAGGACCAGCCTTTTTTTTTTCAAGAAGCAAGCTCTTTCTTTCTTAAAGATGGAATGGTCTGAGGGAAGTTGAGTTTTCTGCCATTTCCGGTAGGCCTTCTGCTTCTTGATGAAAGCCATCTTAGTTTCCTTATTGAAACCCCGATTCGACCTGTTACCACTCCTGGTGATTCTGGCTGCACCATGTAGTGCAATTAACTTCAGTTGTTCCGACAAGAGCATAATGGCATCCTCCAACGGCTCAGAATAGAGATGCCCCCAGTCAAACCCAATCAAGCATTGGAGAATGATCTCTGGCTTCAGATATTTGGTAGAGAAGGCTATCCTAGGTAATTCAGCAGAGTACTCGTCAGGTAACCCAAGGGAATTGTTCTGTAAGGATAGTTTACATGTAATTGGCGAGTGATCAGATTGGAATCGAAAGTTGCCAGGTAGGAGTTTGATATCTTTTAAGTTGTGGAAGATTAGGTCCAGTGCTTGACACGCTCTAGTTGGATGCGTCACTAACCGTGTAAGGTTAAAGGCCCGGAGAGTGGCCTGAAGGCCCTCAAGAGCATTCCCATGCCTGGGCAGTGGCAAGTTAAAGTCACCTGCTACAACAGTTGGAATTTTAGGCATTAAGTTGGTTGCTAACCACGTGAGCAGCTCCGCTCTAGAGTCATCATTGTGGTCCGGAGGAAGGTAAACCAGGCAGCATTGGATTTGAAGAAGAGGACTCCTCAGCGTCAGGGAGACTGCCTCAAAGTTGTTAGACTGGCTCACTCGTGTTCTTATTGGCCGGAAGCGATCGTTGAACAGGATTTCAACACCTCCGTCTCGCCCGTTAATTCTGTGATTTCCAATGTGTTTGTAAGGGGTGTTAAAATGGGTAAGATCAAGCTGTCTATCTGCCGCTAACCATGTTTCTGTAAGGCATATGATATCAAACTCATTAAGCAATAGGAGAGTCTGGAGACAATGAAGCTTGGTTTTTTAGGCTGCGAACATTCTGCATAAACCAAAGAATCTCTCCTTCGTGTGAACCTGGTAGCAAGTCATCCTTTTGTAGCTATGGCTGTTTATCTCGCCTGGATCCGCTATAAGCGATCGATCTGCTCCTCTCTTGGCACGGCTTTATAAGGGTGCCTACCGGCCAGCAGCCGGAAGGCTTTGCACAGAGAAGAGGTACAGGATTGGAATGTTTCAGAATGCATTACTCCACCTATAAATGTTGAGTGAAGCTCACAGATGAAAACAAAAGACATGTAAAGAAGAAAACTTACGCAGCGCTATGGACCTCCAGACAAGAACTGGTAGGTATCAGGAACCCTGACCTTGTTAAACAATATATATTTTAAGATGTGTCATCCCAATCCCTCTCTATGCATCTCAGATTTGGTCTTCTGCCCCAGATGCTACCATCAAGGCTTTTCTGGGTTTAGAGTACTGGATGCTGAGATGGTTAAACAGGATCACTACACAGCCATTTACAATCTCAAGAACCATTTTATATGACAACTTGGATGTCACGCGTTGGTCTCACATAATTGTCACCAAGAACATTCTCACGCTTGCAAAACTGCTGACCGGGAAACTCGACTCGCCGAAAACTGACTACTTGCTGACTCGGCCCCGCATGACGCAAAGGTGGGCAAATAGAACACCATCCCCTCCAATCAGTAGGATGCTCACGCAGCTGAAAAGCCTTCGGTGATTTTTTCCTTCTAACACCATTAAGATGTACAACTATCTTCAAGCAGACCCAGAAAGGCTTTGCACAGAGAAGAGGTATAGGATTGGAATGTTTCAGAATGCATTACTCCACCTATAAATGTTGAGTGAAGCTCACAGATGAAAACAAAAGAGAATACAGGAAATGAAGAGTGAACTGGTCGGGCCTCTTTTTGTTCCGCACTGGTACTCCTGTTATGTTTATATTGGACGTCTTGTCTTTCTGTGAACTCGCTGTAAATAGTGGTGTAGATGTGAACATTCTCTAATTCCTTGTAAAATTGCAAATGCTTGTGTTCTCTTTCTATCTGCCTGTCATGTAAAATAAGACAATGATATGTAATATAATTAATTAGACAATGTATAACTTGTATAATTTAGACAATGTATAATTTGTATAATTTATAAAGACGATGATTTGTATAAATTATAAATGGATAATTATGTATATAACTTATATTTGTATATATGGATGTGCACCCCCCTGGTAAATAGTTGTAACCGGGTGTCTCTTAGGAGAAAATAAAGATAATAATAACCCTGGTAGGTTTGGTATAACATGGCAGTCATTCAGTGTAGCCACGTGTTCTGGAGCTCCTGAATGTTGAGTTATATTAAAGTGTTTAAAGTATTTTCTTCCACTGGAAAAGTGTGCCAGCTAAAAGAACTTCGCAAGTGGATTAAGTGGGTAAAAAATTTGTGTTATTACGAGGGTTATCTGGTCTGTACTCTATCGTCATAGACCTAATCCCTTTAGGCTTAGCATTCTGCTAACGCTTTGCTGTAGTCAAACACGCATTGTTGACAGTTAGGCCTAGTGGATTTTGCTGGGAATACGATACGTACAGTATATAAAGTTTTGGTATCAGTGGGTAGCTCTCTTCTCCAGCTTCTGAAACAGGTACCAACAGAAGACTGAAGCATACAGGTAACTATTATTTCTATAGATTAAAACTGCGAATACCTGATAGGACATTTTCTAGTTCTAAATTCGCAACGTGTACGCTTACCGAGGGTAAAGCCTTTCGAAATCACTACAAGGTCATACCTCCTGCTGTACTTCCCTTAATAGGTGGGCAGAAAGGCCTTAGTAAAGTTACAGTAGCTCACTATACTTCTTTTGCCTCGGGGAAAGAGCGACCTTAAAAACTAACGGAAAACACATGCCTGGATTACAAAATATGGATAAACAGGGATCAGAAGCAACCGATCAAATATGTAATATATGCCAAAAAGTGAGCAAATGCGCTATTAAATGCAGTGGATGCAAGGCGGTTATTAGAAGATGTTGCTCCTCGGTGGACATAACTCGACTTAATAGAACTAGAAAGAAGAAATTTCTTTGTCTTACTTGTAAATCCAAGAAAGAGAATGGTGGGGGTGAACAGGTAAATAAGCCATTTAAAGAAGAGTCTAGCGAAGGCGAGTCGGGCGATGACGCCGGCAGCGAACACGAGCCTACGGACTCCTCTCAAGATATCTGCTCTAGGATAGCCGAAGAACCAATTAATGTCATAGGTGACTCGATAACGGAAATACTTGGGTGCGACGCATGTCCAGATGACTGCGAACATCGGAGACTTCTCAGCGGAACCCAAGACACTGAAAAAATTTCAAACCTCGTTGTACAGCGTGTTGCAGAAAACCCTCATTACAACGGAACTGGAAAAAACCAGCACTGCGGCTCGGAACCCTACACGAGCAAACACGAATATAACCTAACAGAGCTCCTATCTCCGATGTACAGGGCCCTACGGGAGATCCAAGAGGAGAACAATGAGCTAAGGGAGCAAAACATTAAAATCAGCAGAAGTCAAACATTATTAGAAGAAAAATTGAACGCACTATTAGCGCAGTTCCAACTTACAGATAGGAAAATTGACACTGCTGTAATGGCTATTAAAAAACAAGAAAATAGGGCCCAATACAAGGATGCGGACAAGGCACGAACGGATCAGCATACACAGACATCCAACTTACAGAGGGATACGAAGGGAAAAGCAAGGAATGCTAAGAATAATATCTTTAAAAATGAGGGATGCGAGTCACAACTGCAGCTAAGGGTGTCAGGATCTGAAATCTCCACTGAGAAAAATTACATGACTAGGCCTGAAACAAGAATAGACCCCGCCAAAGCTAGTCCCTTCTCCCTATCAACCCATGACAACCCCCAGAGCACATTGAAGACCGAAATAAATACTGGGTTTACTAGACAACCTACCTTTGCACAGATTCCGGCCATTAGCCCGAAGGCACCGCAGCAAAATAAGGCGAGTAAACCTGCCCCATCGATACCCTCCCGCACAAAGCAATCCATGTTTGAGAACAATCTCGCGGGCTATAGGGTTCAAAAAACAAATCAAATCAATGACGAGCACAATAGAACCGAGACCACAATGAAACGTGTCGCGGGTAACAGTCAGAGGCTTGCCGATAGTTTTAACATATCCTCTGTACAAACCAGAGGAAAGATATTTATCTCAAGACTCAACCCGCAGACAAGTCCAAATCTTATTAAAGAAATGTGCGACAGAGGATTAGGGATTGACGTAGAGGTCAAGCAAATACGCACAAGACATCCTGCATATTCCTCTTTCATACTCTCCTGCCCACTAAATAGTGAAGGACAGCTCTTGGACAGAAACATCTGGCCAGTAGGAACGCTAGTGAAGACATACAGAGAAAGGGCTGCGAGGCCCACAATTAGGAATAGCACCGCGAACCTAAGGAGAGCCCTATAGCAATCAACAGTCAATTTTTCTCTCGCAAAAGAATCGAACCAGATTATTATCCTCTTGCAAAACGTAAGAAGCATATCAAATAAGCTTCACGCACTACAAACATTACTACTGAACTCGGAGAATGATTGCGTATGCTTAGTTGAAACATGGCTCCATAATAACAGACACCTGGACGCCCTTGCACACCCCTCCGGTTACAACTGCATCGCAAATGGAAGAGAGGGTAAAAGAGGAGGCGGTGTAATGATTCTTTTGAAGAAAGAATTCTCAGTAGTCAAAGAACTCGAGGCGCAATCTGAAAATTTCGAGGCTATCATTGCCACTCTTGGTACGGAAACGAGGAGATTGCAATTAGGCGTAATATACCTACCACCGGAACACACTAAAGAAAACAGAGCCGAGCTTCTTATGTGGCTCACCTCAAATCTGAGCACGAACACAGACACAATCATAATGGGAGACCTAAATATGCCACTACCAAAACATCGGGAGGCAAAAAGCGAGTTGGACGATACAATGAAAGCTTTAAACATGATCCAATTGAAAACACCAGCAACAAGAGGAACTCAATGCCAAGATCTCATATACTACAATACCTCAGATATAAAGTTGAGGAACAGCTACATGAAATTCTCTTCGGATCATCAACCACTCACGTGTGAAGCCACTTTAAGAAGAATCCGGGACATCCCTCAAGCTGGTCGGCATCCAAAAAGGAAAACAAAGATGATTTTCTCATCAAAATATATTAAAAGTGACGTCATGCTGAAGCATCTGATGGCATATAATTGGCAAAACCTATACCGTTTGGGCACTGATGACGCCTTATCAGCGCTCTCACAATCACTCATGCATATGGCTGAAGAAGGAGCATCGAAGGAAATAAAAGTATCAGACAGGGCAAAGCCCTGGTTCAACTCACAGTTGAAAGTAATCTTCAAAAATAAGCAAACATTGTTCAGGAAATGGAAAAGAACTGGGCATCCAGAGGACCACACCCTGTACAAACATGAAAGAGCACGCTTCATGAAGGAGAAGAAACGGGCACACATAGATATGGCTAAAGCAAAACTAAAAAAAGGTAAAAGAATTGTCAGCAAAAAAAGCCTCGCGCATAACATGACTGAGACATCCTTTAAGGAATGGACCGAAGCCACTTTCGGAACACCCCTCAAGGAAAACCAAATTGACAGCGAAGCAAACAGCAACAGGATACAAGATGTAATCAAGGGGTTTAAGGAATCTATCAATAGTAATCGGATTGTCACTAACAATGAACATCTAAAGGAAATCAGTATTAGCAGAGACAACCTAAAAAGTGCAATCAACAGCCTCCCAAATAAAGCAACGATTGGGCCAGATAATTTCCCACTATTTATGATCAAAATCTGTAGCTGTTACATCATCGATGTACTACTACACATTTTCCAGAGGATTTTGATGGAGGAGAGCTTCCCGACGCTGTGGAAAAGCTACTTTGTAAAACCTATCCCCAAAATAAAAAACCCAAAATCTGTAAAAGACTTCAGACCAATCGCTATCGGATGCTCTCTGCAAAAAATCTTTGAAAAAACAATCCTGCACACCATTATCGAGCATTGCTTCAAGCACAGGCCAGAATACCTGCACTCAGTACTTCCACAGAGATCGACCATCCCCAACCTCATGGGGACACTGCTAAGGATCCAACAAGCACTAAACAGCAAGCAGCAGGTGGACGTAGTCTTTTTAGATGTGGCATCTGCCTATGATAACATATCCATCCCAGCTCTCATAGTCATTCTGCGGGACTACTTTCACATTGCAGGAAATGTCCTCCATTTATTAAAGAGCACTCTTCGGCGAAGACAAATTGCGGTGACAAACGAAAACATGTGCGCAATGTATGAGGTGGATAAAGGGGTCCCGCAAGGCGGAGTTTTGTCTGCCACACCTTTTGCCATAGCCCTTGAACCCTTCTTAGCCCAGAACAAGAAGCACTTCATCACATACGCCGATGATATAAAATTTTTTATTACCTCAGGAGATCAGAAATCAGCTGACTACCACAACCAAGTGGCTAATACTAAAATAAAAGAACTTCAAGAGTACCTAGATTGTATCGGGCTGCAGTTGAATGGAAAAAAAGACGGCACATATGACTTTCACAAATAAAATAAAGCCAAACAAAATGGAAATATTTGTGAACGGCATCCTCGTCCAAAAGGCACAGACACACGTTGATCTTGGTCTCAAGTGAGATGAAGGCCTAACCTTTCGCCCGCACTTCGCATACATCCGCAACAAAACATACGCCGCGATTTGGGCAACCAGGCAAGAGCTCACCGGTATTAGAGACCCCGGTCTGATGAAGCAATACATCAACAGATGTGTTACTCCTATTCCCCTATACGCGGCACAAATCTGGTCTTCAGCTCCCGAAAGCAGTATCAAAGCCTTTCTAGGACTCGAATACTGGCTCTTGAGATGGCTGAACAGAATTTCAGCTAAACCTTTTACCATCTCAAGAGCTATACTAAACTCCAATTTAGAGGTCACACCCTGGAGACAAATAATCACGTCAAGGAACATAATGACCCTCGCTCAGCTTTTAACAGGACGACTGGATGCACCGAAAGCCCGAGAGTGGATAGAAATACCCGGCGAAAAATCAAGACGAGTTGCAGATAAAGAACCACAACTGAAAGCGGCATTTACGCAGTTGGATAGCCTCGGAAGATTCTTTCCAGCAAACACCATCCAGCTATTCAACAACCTCAACATCAATCCTGAAAAGCTCTGCAATTGCAAATCCTACAGAAAGGAAGTTCTCAGAAACTCTTACTTTGCAAATACAGATGTAAGGATACAGTTTCAGCACCTTGTTCGGCCAGGCACATGCCACTGGGCTTTAGGAAACCCGACCTCATCAATGTGTAAGGATTGGCCTACCTACACAACTCTAATCCCCACAGAAGAAGAAGACTGCTGGAAAATTGAACTTTAAAAGTGTAAGGATTGGCCTACCTACACAACTCTAATCCCCACAGAAGAAGAAGACTGCTGGAAAATTGAACTTTAAAATTTTTATTTTGCCGTATCACGGTCATTCGTGTTGTTTCATATGCTGTACGTTGTTTTGGCTGCTGTAAATATTTGTGTTTATGTACATATGGTAAAACTCCCACTTGTGTGTGTTTAAGCAGAAGGTATGCTTCAATTGTCACGGTATGTTCTTACCAGTTTACAGTAGTTAAGTAGTAAAAGTATTTGCGAATAATTAATAACTCAAATAGTGTATTTTCCAGATAAAATGTAGTTATAAATCAGATATTATGTATTTCATGTATTTTATAATTGTAACATAGATGTATTTTTGTAATATAGTTGTATATGTATTTTCACCCTCTAGCCAGTAGCTGTAACCGGGTGTTCTCCTAAGAGAAATAAACTGATGATAATAATAATAATAAATAACTTGCTCAAGGAAGATCCAATATTTAGCGGAGTTCATGCGGGATGGTAACAAGTATGGGCCGACTAAGCAGTCGCCGACCATACCTGCCCACACATTTATTGCGACGTGATGTTGTCCCGCATGGGGCTAAAGCTACGACAACATTAGGCTTAAATTCCTCACCACAATACAGAGAAACCCTCGCAATCAAGAATCCACTCTGCTACTCGAGGAAGATACCTATAAGGCATTAACCACCTACGAGCAAGAAACATTTGCACTTAGGCGAGCTAAGATTGCAGAACTCAGAGCTCAAGAACTAAACTGGACCGGCGTGGGATAACTCTCCATTCCCCCGGAAAAACGGAGACATAATCATGCAAACCCAAATAGGGTAGGATCTATTGCAGGCACCATCCAAGGTGCGGGATGCTGGCACTCCTCGGAGTGCGGGATTTAAGTCATCGCAAACCTGAAATCGGTAGGATATACTGCTGGCACCGATCTAGGTGCGGGATTGCTGGCACTGACCTCAGTGCGGGATATACTGGCACTATGCCATTGGCAATTACACAAGGGTGTCTGTCCCCTGTGACTTTTAAACCCACACTCTTTCCTATACTTCGCCTAAATTAGGGTGGATTTATTCTCCCCTGTCAACCCACCCAAATTCATTCCCCCTCTAATCCTCTCTTCTTTTTTTTTTACTTATTTTATTTTATTATTTATTTTATTATTATTTTTTTTTTATTTTTTTTAATCTGTTACTTTATTTTTATTTTTTGTTTTTTATTTTATTTTATTTTATTTATTTATTTATTTTTTTTTTGGTCTCCGTCAGGAAGCTTAGGCAACCCTGGCGGAGGCCAGCCGGAGTATAATGGGCAGCCTGGCTCACCTCCCAGTGGTAGTGGCGGGCAACGTGGGGTTCCCTTAGGGGCCTTGCGGCTAAGCAGCCAGAGAGACAGAACAACAGATCACAGCACAACTCTGTCACAAAACAGACACTACACTTTTTCTGGCTTTTACAGAGATTCTGTAAATTCTTCACAAAGTACCATGGTGCAGATGTGGGAAACCACCGGTGGCGCCTTCCACAAAACACTATGCCACTATGCCACTAAGTCCCGCATGGGGGCGCACACCGTGTGGGTTGTCGTGATCCCACACATGAGCATTGTGCTGATTGAATAAGCCTTCCCGAGTGAAATAAGCCTCATCCGTGACCAAAACATAGGCTGGAAAATTCAAGTCTTGAACACTTTCTTGGAGAAACCACTGCAGAAAAGCCACACGTGCAGAATGATCTTGGGGGAGCAGTAACTGAACCCTTTGGAGATGAAAGGGGTGTAAGGAATCGTCGTGTCAGACACGCTGTGCACTGCAACGAGACACTCCTAAGGCAGAGGCAACGGCACTTGTTGGCTACAGTTGGCTGGTAGTAGGATTATTCTGGACGGCATTCAACACACTTTCTTCCATGGCGGGAGTTCGCGTTGAACGTGGTCTGCCCGCACTACTCCTATTACCTCTAAATGATCCATAATCGCACAAAATTTGATGCACACGCGCAAACAAACGGTGTCGGTACATGTCTGTCTGGGAAGCGTTCTCCATAAATTCGTTGAACGGCTCGTCCATTGCCCTCTGCTAATCCATACACTAGGTGCATGTCTGCCAGCTCACAGTTCGTATATCGATGCATGCTCTTCGTGTGGCGACTACTGCTTGAATGAGTAAACCAGAAATTTTCCCTCTCGCGAACTGATGAACAGAGCCGTGTACCGACTTACGGTGACGTTTCCGGTTATGGGTTCCTATGCGATTCACATTCCTTTAGATGTTACCTACCTCCCCTAAACGTTTGTACCAGTAGTTTTGAGACACCCTGTATAACCATTCCCCTTACACTTTTTGAAAAACCTCTAGCCTTCACAGACTTTCTGTGTTTCACGAACAGAGTACACAACGCGGAGATTGGGAAACCCCTGGGGCCGTTAGACATCGTATACTTTACACTTTCTCCAGTTGGCTGACACAATACGCGACAGATGTCGACGCCCTGTTCATCTACCACCTTTGCCAAAAGCACTGTCTACGATGAGATGTGTTATTCCGTAATCGTATTCCCGATACTATTGAATTGGGGCTGCGCAATTTCTGCGCCACCTTCGCGATAGAGTAACCCATGCGTCTGGCACCCACTATCATGCCTCTTTCAAAGTCGTTTAACTCACGACGTTTATCCATACTGACATCGAATTACCATCTACGTGAATGCAGTGATGCAGTTTACCTATATACATGCCAAGCGGTGGGTTTGTCCACTAGCGAGAGGGGTGACAGCGTCGCGTTGCCCACGAACCAGCTGTCCCATGTTGTTGTTGTTGTTGTTGTTGTTGTTGTTGTTCGGTTTAACGACACAAGGGCTACTAAGGCCAAATTGTGTCTGGTCATCGTTAATTTACAAAACAATTTACAATTTTGATTTACAATTTGATTACAATTTACAATTTACAAATCTCTAACAATTTACAAAATTGTTAGAGAGGTTAAATTATATGCTTTTGTAGAAACCAACATGTTTTAGATATAATAAAAGTTCTTCAATATTTGCTTCATTTCCTAAGATGCGAGGTAAATCAGGTGATATATTCAATGTAGAGAGTGATTGAAAAGTGTTTGACCGGATTGTTGAATGTAAGGGACAATCAACCAGAAAATGATGGACTGTAAGTTGCGTCTGACAGGATGAGCACTGTGATGGGTTTTCTCTCAATAATAGGAAGATATGAGTATGGTGAGTGTGTCCAATTCTGAGGCTTGACAGTATCACTTCCCCTCGTCTGGTTCGTCGGAAGCCAGACAGCCACAGCTTTGGATCTTCTTTTATCTGGTCAAGTTTATTGCTGGTGTCACTTTTCAGGTCTGTGACCATTTATTGTAGCACGTTTTGCGTATGACAGACTTAAAATCAGAGAAAGGAACCTGAGGATGTTGTGAGAGAGCGGGTTGAGGATGTTTAGCGGCAAAGTCAGCACTTTCATTTCCCGGAATGCCAGAATGGCCAGGGATCCAGAAAAAACTGATTGGACACACTGCAAGCGAATAGCTGGGAATGAATCTGTTTCGATGTAGGATGAGAAAAGGAGAAATTCTTCCTTATGACAGAGACAGCACTAAGAGAATCTATGTAAATTATGGCAGATGAGATGGAAAGCTCAATAATCTTACTAAGCGCTAACTTATTGGCATATAATTCAGCTGTGAAGACGCTGCAAGCAAGCGGTAGTGTGGCTGAACTTGTACATAAAGGAAAAATTGCCACAGCACCTACCATACTCTCAGTTTTGGAACCATCCGTATAAATTTTACAGGCATGGTTGTTCATAGTAGCATAATGTAACTGTCTGATATTGCAGGGAGGTGTAACACTTTTCCCCCACTGGAGGAAGTGTGTATCTTGAGAGACAGACACATATGTCCAAGGAGAAACAGGTGTAGTTGTGTTTTGGAAAATTTCACTTAAATTGACATTCCAAGTCTGAACAAGCTCATTGATCCTGAGAGGCAGGTCTATTTTCATTTGGCTTGCTCTCATAGAAGGCTTCCCAACGAGTATTACAGAGATACTCCCAACTTGGGTGCGATGTTAAACTCTGGATCTTAGCAGCGTAGTGAAGCAGTAGTGTTTTTCTACGCAAGTGTAATGGGGGATCATGCGCTTCAATATTTAGACTTTGGATCTGAGACGTCCTGAAAGCTCCCAGTGCAGTCCTGAGAGCACTGTGATGGATCATATTTAGTCGTTTTAAAGTAGTGCTCCTGGCAGAGTCATACACTGGACAACCATAATCTAGTCGTGAACGGATTAAACTTCTATAAAGATGCAGCAAAGTACACCGATCAGCTCCCCATGACATAGATGAGACCGAACGAAGTATATTCAAATGCTTTAAACAAGTTCTCAAATAAGTGATGTGTGCTTGGAAATTTAGTTTGCGGTCTAATATTAGTTCAAGAAATTTAAGGGTATTAACAAGCGGGATTGCAGTACTGTTTATTTGTAGTTCAGGTTCGAGATGGAGAGCTCGTTTCTTGCAAAAGTGAGTGATAATGCATTTCTTTTCTGATAGTCGGTAGCAATTCCGTGAAGTCCAGGATTCTATTTTGGATATGGCAAGTTTGAGCTGCCGTTCGATGGTATTCATACTTTGAGACTGACAAGAAATGGCAAGGTCATCTGCATACATATAAGTTTGAACGGTACATCTCGTGTCATGCTGCTCACTCGGATTGGACTAAGTATTGATCCCTACGGGATTCCCTCTTCCTGTATGTGAGATGTAGAGAGTTCGTTTTTGTATCGGACTTGAAAAGAGCGCAATTGCAGGAAATTTTTAATTATTTCCGGCAAATGATCCCTAAGCCCCAGATGGAAAGGGTCCATAATAATACCATGCCGCCATGTAGTATCAAATGCCTTTTCAAGATCTAAATTGACCGTGACTAAATGTTGTTTCATGACAAAGGCATTGCGAGTATAAGACTCGGCTTTAATGAGCACATCTAGGGTTGATCTATTTTTTTCGCAAGCCATAATGGTGATCTGGAAGGAGAGGGCGCTGTATCGTCCAGTGTGGCTCATGTGTAGTGAATGTGCTCCTGCTTTTTGAGATATTTAATGCGTTCATTGACAACCCCCTTATGTGTAAATATGTTTTCCTAGAAGTTAAAGTTGTGGTGAGTTCATAGGTGATTTTTCGGTTGTTGGGACCGTGGGGTTGTGGAATTATTTGCATGAGATTATATTACAAACTGAGTAATTGATTTCATAGTCGTACATTGCATTGCATAGTGCTTATACATATATCACTGAAATCTCCCATAGAGACACCATTATCCCATAGACTTTGTATGGATGATAATGGCGACTTGAAATATTCCATTTTTTGAAATTAGTCATGGAGACGGAAAACATTTACTAGCGCCATCGCAGTATTGACTTAATATCGTTTGTTCATTAGTTTACTTAAGCCTTCTGTTGGATAACATTGTGGGCTTGTTTGGGCTATCATTTCTCAATCTTAAAGTTGATATTTCTCCTCATATATTGGTCCTTGGGACCCCGTTATTGGTAGGTGAGGATCTTATAAAAATACTTAATTTCAAGAATTTTTCTGGCGCCCTCAGGCTATTAGGGACTGAGATCTAGACACTGCTTTTCGAGGATTTCAGAACTTCCCTTCCACTTTCCATCCAGCTGGATAAGTGAAATACATATTAAACATAGACATGTTGATATAACTCTGCCTTTAGGGTACTAATGAGTATCCTATTAGGATTGAGAAGACAAGTTTAGAACAAGAGGTAGACAATAGTCGTGTGGTTTTTTTTTTTTTTTTTTCCTACACTTATCTGACATGGATACTGACTTGGACCATGACCAAGTTAGGATACTGACACAAGATATTGACATTGAGAATTCTTCTGGATCAGAGTCTACGGATTCATCTAAGAAAAAAAAGGGGTGCAGGGGGAAGAAAACTCCCAAAACTCCTAGAATTACTCAAGCTCGAGGAGATAAAAACATTGTGGTGGAGGAGAGTCCCTCTGTTTCATTGGCTTCTGAGCCGCCGATGGTCATTGTCGATAGTAACTCGATTCCAACGGAATCTTCTGAAGATCTTTCTTTAACAGAGGGATTGGACCTGGGTGGGTCTTTGAATGCTTCAATTGTATATGCGACGGTTGCCAAAATCAGGAAAGCTCTGGGAGAGTTTCTATCAAAGGATTCTAGCAAGATAACTAAGTCTGCCTCTAACCGCATTCATAGTCTATGGGCGGATCTAGAGGCAGTTACCACCGCAATCTTAATTGACAATGAACGACTTAAGACTAAAGCAGCATCTGAATTGGAAATCAGAGCAGGTCTTTTGGACAAGATGATACAGATCCAACGTGATCTACATCCTCATAAGACTTTTACGGAAGTTGTTCGTGGTGGTACAAAGCGAAATAGACAGACTCCTGAAATAACAGAGATTCCACTGCTAACGTCTTCAGTGGAGGTGGCAGCTTCTTCGGGCAGACCAATTGCTGGTGAAGATAGGATGGATTCCGGAAGTGGGATCTCTGATTCCGAAAACATACTAATACTTAAGCCCTCAGCAGAATCTTCCCTGGCGTCTAGCCAGGATATCAGGAAGGCAGTTACTGAAGTGATTAAAAAAGATCACAAGGACATGAAAATCAAGGGTGTACGTCTTTTGAGAAATAAAGGTGTGTTGTTAGAGACAACAAATCCTGATGATGCCAAGAAGATCTCAAGTGCTTCTGCATTAAAAAAAGCAGGATTATCAATAGAAAAACCCAGATTGTCCGATCCTACAATTTTGATCTACGGTGTCCCGAAGGAATATTCTAAGGAGGATATTTTGGAGGATTTAATTAATAAAAATTTAAAAGACTTTGGTTTTAGCCAGGAGGAAGTTAAGAATGAGATTACATTCAGATTTAACTCTGGCACCGGAACCAAAGTGACCAATTGGGTTATTGGTTTCAGCCCACGCCTTATGGGACACGTGATTCAGAGTGACAAAATTTATCTAGGATTTACGTCACACAGATTTCGTAAGTTTACACTTGTAAGCAAATGCTTCAGATGTCTGGGATATGGTCACAGTGCGCAGTTCTGTTCCCATAAAGCTGTATCTTGTGGCCACTGCGGGGGTGGAGGCCATGTTTTTTCTGACTGTATTCACAAGGAGGAACCACCTCAGTGTGTTAATTGTAAACGTAGAGGTAGGGATTGTAATCACTCGGTCAGGGATAATAAATGCCCTGAGTATCTTAAAGCTGTTGAATTGACAGACCGAAGAACCAGACATGAATAATACAACGGTAATTAATTCAACAAGTGTAAACCTGCAATACGGCGAAATAAAAATTCTTCAAATTAATGGCCAAAGATCTCGTGCAGCGGCGGACGAGATTAGGAAAGCTGCTGATGATCTGGGGTTTGATATTGTATGCTTGCAAGAACCGTATTACTCTTCTCAGGTAGGGGGTTCAGCGTATAAAGTTATAGGATATCCAATTTCGGCAAGGATTATTGCCTCAAGTGACGATCGACCCAAGGCCGCCATAATTATCTTTAACAGTGAACTAGTAATAACAACTATCTCAAGTGAATGTTCTGCTACCACAGTTTGTATCCTGGTTTCCTCCAGGGACCAGTCGTTTTATCTGGTTTCCCAGTATTTTCCTCCTTCAGAAGATATTCAGCCAGCTTTACACAGACTTGACAGGGTATGTAGCAGATTTTCAGCTAAAAACTTACTAATTACAGCAGATTTCAACGCTAAGTCTACACTTTGGAACAGCGGCTTTTCTGATGCTCGAGGCGAGCAGTTGGTTGATCTGATCTTCGATCATAATCTCTGTGTAAAGAACTTGCCAAATAAACCATATACATTCTCGACGACAAATGGTGAATCTAATATAGATGCTACTTTAACCTCCATTAATCTGGTGGATAGGGTGCAAAATTGGGACGTCAATCCGTATCTAATTAATAGTGACCATCGAGCAATCACCTTCTCGATTTTACCGGAGGATAGGCAAGTGAATATAACAATAAGGGATTTAAGGCGTTTTCGGATGGACAGGGTGAACTGGACCAAGTTTCGTGAATATCTGAATACAATTTTTAATGGAGATGACAAAGTAATCATTAACACCTTAACAGCAAAAGAATATGTTTTTCTGGTTCAATATCATTTATATCAGGCGATGGCCTACTCGACGAAAAGAAAACAGACAGGAAGAACTTCTGTCCCATGGTGGTCTTCGGCACTAGCTGAATTGAGACAACAAACTCAACAAGCACGAAAAGCATACCAAAGGAATAGGCATCTATCGGACGCAGACACTCAGGCTTTGAAAAATGATTACAGAGACTTGAGGAAGAGGTACCATAAAGCAATTGCTGATAGCAGGCAAAATTGTTGGCAACGTCTGGTGAAGGAAACAGGAAATGCTGACCCTTGGGGTATAATCTATAAGCTTTCAAGAAATAAACTTTTGTGTGGTGAAATTTACAACACGATAATTAGAGAGAATCAAGAAACTTCTGACTGGGAATCTACAGTCGAAGGGATAGTGAGTAGCCTATTTCCGGAAGATTTGCCGTTAATGGACAGCCCTGATCAAGCGGAAATTAGACGCAGTAATCGTGAATATCAGGGGACAACCGAAACTGCCATTTTTAATATGCTTGAGCTAGGTGCTGCAGTAGCTAAATTGAACCATAAAAAATGTCCTGGCATTGACCTCATTGAGAATCAAGTAATTGAAAAATTTTATGAATTCTTCCCTGAGATTTTATTAAACTTATTTAATAAATGCTTGCTAGAAGGGCTTTTCCCTCTCGAATGGAAGCTTGCGCTCTTAAAAATCTTGCATAAACCGGGAAAGCCAAAAACAAACCCCAGAGCATACAGGCCAATCTCTTTATTGGCAAATCTTGGCAAATTATTTGAAAGGATGATTGCCCCAAGGATTTTTAAATTATTTACAGAACATAATCTCTCCTCTGATTGCCAGTTTGGATTCAAAAAAGGACGTTCCACTGAGGACGCAATCTCAACCTTGCTGACTTACATTCAGGAGGCAAACAGCAAATATGTTCTTGCTGTTTTTATTGACTTTGAGGGCGCTTTCGATTCCCTTTGGTGGGAGAGTGCTCTCAGGTCATTGCAACTGGCAAAGTGTGATGACTACCTGTTCAGAGTCCTCAGATCTTACTTTAAGGATCGACAAATTAGAGTATGTGCAAAGCATTTATCATACACGGCTACCGTTTCAAGAGGATGCCCTCAGGGTTCAGTCTTGAGACCTCTCTTTTGGAATGCAGTGCTAGACCAGTGGCTCACGAAGGATAGCGATGAGTTCATCAAAGTTGCATATGCAGATGACTTGGTGGTGGCGGTGCAGGGAGGATCAAGACAAATTCTCGAACAAAAAATTCAGTCAGTTTTGAATAATTTAGTGGCATGGGCGGATTTGAATAAACTAAAGATTTCTGTCACCAAGACCAATTTCATGGTGTTTAAACACCACTTCGTTTATGGAAGGCCGCCAAAGGTAACCCTATATGGTACTCAAATTCCATATGTACAGAACACCAAGTATTTGGGTTTAACTTTAGTTGATCGTCTCAGGTTTCATGTACATGTCACTAAAATCAATGAAAAAATCAAAAAGTTCGTAGCTGCAGTTGTTAGAAATTTCCCGCAAGGAATGGGGTTTATCCAAAAAAAACTCTGGTATTGTACTACAAGACGATATTTCTTCCCATTGTAGATTATGGTGCTGGTATTTGGTTTGCGGCTGCTACCAAGGTTACAACTAAAGCCAAGCTTCTGTCCCTGCAACGTACAATGTTGCTTACAGTTATACGCGCTCCAAGGACAGTGTCGACAAATGCCTTACAGGTTATTGCAGGTACCATCCCCTTGGATTTACACATTATTTTCCGAGGTATTGTATATAACTTAAAGAAGGGAAGGGCGTTACAAATATTGAATATCACCTCTAATCCAAATAACAACATAAAGGAGGAAAAACGTAGAATTTGGGGCGAGCTTGTGAATTGCTGGCAGCAACGTTGGGATTTGAGTGAGTATGGAACCATTACAAGAGGCTTCATTCCAGCCGTAAGCTTTGCAATGGACAGGAGGGTGTTGTCTTGGTTTGCTCCCACCATGACCACGAGTTACTTAATCATTGGACATGGCTTAAGGGCCAAACTATTTGAAAGAGGATTACAACCTGACCCCTACTGTTCGTGCGGTGAGGTGGAATCTTGGAGACATGTCATCCTTGAATGCGGACTGTATACTTCAGACAGGCAGGAATTACTAAATAGGTTGCCAAACCTCACGGAGAATAATTTACCTCTCTTGGTTCAGAGGTGGGACATCTTTGCTTTGCTTCAGGAATTCTCGGCCAAAGTTTTTAAAAGAAGACAGGAGCTAAGAAATCTATTGCAGGATACCAATTAAGGGAAGTGCTGCACATTTGACGACAGAACACTTCGTGTAATGTCATCTTTATAGGATGTTTCTTGTTACAGCGAGATGATCTTCTGCTCCTGGACACCCAATTGCAGGCTTGCATTTGTGGATGGACTCTAAAGTGGAGATAATGTTAATGTTAATGTTTCTAAGTGTTAAGTTAATGTCATTCTAAGTGTATGTATTTGCTATTTACATGTAGATAATCGTGTAATGTTGCTTTTGTTCAACAAGTGTACATTGTTCTTAGTTGGAAAATTTTTATTTTATTTTATTTTATTTATTTTATTTTTTTTTTTTCGCTGGCCTCCAAGTTTGGGCAGCCTTGGGGGCGGGATTGCTGGCACCTACCAGTATAGCACTACTTCCGGTAGGTGCAGGATTTGTGCATTACAGCATACATAGAGAATGGTGGATCCAGGTGTTAGTTAATCCCTGGTGGCGAAATGGCCTGACATAATGCTCTTTTTTTTTCAGGCCTGTTTTGCAGACGTTCTGAGCTTTCTCAGGAGTAAAAGGTGGAGATGGGCTTGTGTCTAGGAGCCACCCTTCATATCAGGACACACACAATCAATGTACAGAAAGACTACAGTATATATAAGAGCTTGTATATAAAATCTGTATATAAATATTGTATATAAATTGATTAATATTGTATATAAATTGATTAAGATATCTTGAGAATGTATATACAGTTGTGTGTTAATAAATAAAATAAAACTAAATGACTCCAGGATGTAAGTGAGCCTAGTATGAACCATTCTTTCGAAATTTTTTCAATGCAGCTCGTAAGAGTGTTGAAAACTACAGGCCAATGCAGTATTAGCCTGTAGTTTTCAACACAGGAAGGACTTTTTCCTCGTTTTGGTAAGGCGATAATGAACAAATGGCGCCATGAAGAAGGATAGGCATTTTCAGAGACGATCCGATTATAAAAAATTAATAGGGTTCTCAAGTCTTCTCCAAGTAAATGCTTTAGCATTATGTAATGAACGCCATCTGGACCTGCAGCGCTATTGGAAGATCTGTTTAATGATTCTTGAAGTTCTATTAACGTAAACGGTTGGTTGTACGGGAATGAGCGGCGCATGAAGAAGTTGATTTTATACCGTTCTGCACCTGCTTTGATGGACGCATATGTGGCAGAAGCTGAGATTTTTGCAAATGATTCTGAACCTTCCCCGCCTTTGTGATGAATTCAGATGCGGCCAGACGAGAGAAATCAAAGGATCTGATGGGATCCGAGGTTATCGAATCTCAGCTGATAAGAGAGCCACACCTGTCATGTTCAGAATCTAATCATTCTGGGTTACTATCTGCTTCTCCTTTTAGTATTAGTATTAGTATTAGCTATGTGATGCAAGGAAGCCACAGGCTTTTGCTGCACTATAAAAAAAACAAAAAAATAAATAATAAATAAAAAATATATCAAAGATAAATAATAAAAATAGGAAATGAAATAATCTATCTGTTTTCCTCTTCATGCTACTGATAAGCAATCTATATATTATATTCAATATATAAACAATCTAACCATCTATATATCAATATATTTTCGTTTTCACAATATAAATAAATAGATAAATAAACAGTATACAGTATTTTCTTCAATTATCCATGAAGATGGCTATTCCCTAGTTTTGGAATCATTTCTAACAGTGAAAATTTAACATTCATTCATTTTACTATCCCCTTTCAAGACCTTATACATTGCGATCATGTGCCCTATAAGGTGTCCGATCTCTGTGGTCGATTTGAAGTTGTTTCTGGTACAGGTGCCTTTTTGCAGTTCCCCACCTTTGAACCTTTCCATGTCTTTTTTTAGTGACTGCCTTCATATTTGGGACATAATATTCAAGTGTGATGTTACAATATTATATGGGGGGGGGGGATAATGACTTCACTGTCTGTCTGTCTCTCGCTCTCTCTCTCTCTCTCTCTCTCTACATAGATAATGTTTAATTTTTTTTTTTTTTTTTTAATGTGAACCCCAACACGAGAGGTATCGGAACCTATAGTACTTAGTACCGTGCTTGGGTTTGAGGTTAAGAAGACGAAAGAAGATATTTCTTTACATTGGACTTGAACTTCTGTATATTGTAATTTTCAGGAAATGCGTATGAAGGAAGGTTGTTCCAGAAAACGGCAATTGAATGAATAAATGAGGAAAATGAAAAGTTGGTTCTGAGGGTTTGAGGTTGGACAGTAAATGGATGTTGGCTAGTGCTGACACGTGTTCGGACTGTTTTGAAAGAGAGAGCAGGAATTATAGAAGCCAATTCAGAAGAACAGTGCCCATGGAAGTATCTGTAGAAGAGGCATGCAGCAGAAACAGTGCGTCTATGAGAAAGCGAGTGGAGAGACTCTGTGAGAGATTAATCATTAATTAACCTAACTGCCCTCTTCTGAATAGAATCAAGAAGCCTGAGAGAGGTTTTGGGGGCACCACCCCAGATGTGGGAACAATATTCCATGGCAGGGCGGATTTGCGATTTATACAGAGTGAGCAGCTGTTTGGAAGAAAAGTAACGCCGAGAGCGAAAGAGAAAAACCAAGTTTTTTAGATGCAGAGGAAGCAATATTTATAATGTGCTTGTGCCAAGAGAGATTAGAAGTTAGGGTAATCCCCAAAAGAGATATATCATTTTACCTAGAAATCGGAGTATCACTAAAGATAAGCATAGGAGCAGAAGAATCCTTTTTGCGAGATTAGCATTAGCATTAGCATTAGCATTAGTAGAGGCATTTGATGCAAGAAAGCAAGCTTATGCAGCATCAGCCAAAAAAAAAAAAAAACCACTTCCACTTCACCCCTCTGTTCGTTCAAAATACCTGTCCAGCTGAGCCTTAAACTTATTTAGGCTATCAACCTCCACTACAATGGATGGAAGTCTGTTCCACCAACCAACCACCCGCTGGCTAAAGGCAAATTTCCGCACCTCTATCCTACATCTGTCTTTCCTCAATTTGAATTTATGCCCTCTTAGGTGATTATTCTGAGCTAGAGGAAGAATCCCATCAGCATTGAGCATGCTCAAACCATTCAAGGCTTTATACACCTCTATCAGATCACCTCGCTGGTGCCTAGTCTCCAGACACGGTAATTTGCAAAACTTAAGCGTTTCTTCGTAAGAGCACCCCTTTGTTCCATTCACTAATCTTGTTGCCCTTCTCTGTACTCGTTCCAGCAGCTCTATATCCTTCTTGAAATGAGGCCTCCAGACTTGTATACAGTACTCTAGGTGTGGCCTGACCATTGCCTTATACAAGGGAATAATCACCTCCTTATCCCTGCTGGAAAAATTCCTGTATATCATTGACAATACACCATGAGCTACTCTTGCAGCCCGTCTGCACTGCTCAGAGAACTTCATATCTGCCTGCACAACCACCCCCAAGTCCCTTTCATTCTCTACCACTGTCAGTGTAGTACCACAGAGTTGATAAGTTGCTCTGGGGTTGCTGTTTCCCATGTGTAGTACTTTACATTTGTCAATGTTAAACTTCGTTTGCCACCTCTCAGCCCATCTGCTCAACCTTTCCAGATCCTGTTGCAGCAGCATAGTGTCAGTAGTGTCCTTGACAACCCTGCCAACCTTTGTATCGTCTGCAAACTTGGACATTAAGCTTGATATACCATCATCAATATCATTTATAAATACAGAAAACAAAAATGGACCCAACACTGAGCCCTGAGGGACCCCACTAATAACATTAGTCCACGATGAGCAGTGTCCATTGATTACCACTCTCTGTCTTCTCCCCCTCAACCACCCCTTTATCCATAGCAGCAATTTGCCTCCAATGTCACACTGCTCCAATTTGTGTAGCAGTCTTCCATGTGCAACAGTATCAAAAGCCTTTCTAAGATCCAAGAATATAATATCAAAACTATTCCCTGCATCCAGTTCTTTTGTGACTGCATCATAGTATCCAATCAAATTGGTCAGGCAAGACTTTCCCCTTAACAAAACCATGCTGTGTCCGAGCTATAACTGAAGTCTTGTCTAGATGATCCTGCAGTGCTTCTTTAACCAGTGCCTCCATTAATGTTCCTGGAACAGAAGTTAAGCTCACAGGTCTATAATTACTTGTGTCAGACTTTGATCCTCCTTTGTGAATTTGGGTCACATTTGCACATTTCCAGTCTATGGGTAACTCCCCTGAGTCCAAGGAAGCTTTCATAATTATGGCTAAGGGTTTGCTTATTTCCTTTGCTGCCTCCTTTAATATAACTGGATAGATCCCATCCACCCCGGGTGCCTTTCTTGTGTTTATCTTCAACAGTTTCTCCTCCACTTTACTGCCAGTTATTTCAAGATTCTGTAGCTTACTGCTAGAGTTGAATACACCTCTGGCATTCCCTTCGCTGAATAACTCCTCATGTGTGAATGTCGATGCAAAATATTCATTTAGTTTGTTAGCTACCTGAGCAGGATCATCAACAGTTGACCCATCAATATCAAGTGGACCAATCTAATTCATCCCCTTCCTTCTAGAGTTTACATAAGTAAAGAACTCTTTGCTGTTTTTCTTTGCATCCCTTGCCAAGGATTTCTCGTAATCTGCCTTCGCCCGCCTAACCTCCTTCGTAACTTGGTTGCATATCAACTTATATCTATCATAGGCTTCTGTGTCATGTGTTAATTTGTAAGTATCCCATGCATTTTCTTCTCTGCCATATGCCTCATTAGTTCATCTGACATCCATTTTGGCCTAAACTTTGAACAATATTTCTTAGTTGGTATGTAAAGCCTAGCAGCTTCCAAGATAAGTTCTTTGAATGCTTCCCATTTTGAATTTGCTGTTGGTAACATCATCAGTTGGTCCCACTGTATAGAATTTAAATACTGTCTCAGTCCATGGTAGTCGCCTTTACGGAAGCAATAACCCTTCCCTTTACCCCTAATGGTAGTTACCTCTTTGAGTAAATCCCACTTCAGCACACTATGATCACTGCCACCTAGTGGTTCATTTATCTGCAGATTCTTAATGCATGAAGGATCACTGCTGATAATCAAATCAAGAATATTACTCCCTCTAGTTGCCTCCCGAATATGCTGATGTAGAAAACAATCATCCAATAAATCCACAAAAGCCCTGCTAGTGTGTGAGTGACCAGCCCCCAAATTGCAGTCAATATCTGTGAAATTGAAATCTCCCATTATAAGACTCTCTGATTTACTGGCCCACTCTATTTCCTTGTACAGTTTCGTATTATACTCATCAGAGTCATTAGGCCTGTAGCACATTCCTACTCTCAATTTTGATCTCCCAATGCTTATGTCACACCAAACTGACTCAACACTGCACTGTCCAGCGATGTCGACTGGCATCACTTCCTTGGTTTTTATGTGTTTCTTAACTAATAGCATAACCCCTCCTCCCTTCCTATCCTGTCTGTCCTTTCTGAAGACGTTGTACTCCCCAAATTCCAGTTCTGCATCCCTTATATCTGTGTGACACCACGTCTCTGATATCCCAACAATATCTGCCTTTCATGTTTTGAGCAATACCTCAAATTCATCAAATTTATTTACTAAACTCCTAGCATTGGTGTACACGCAAGTATACCTGCACCTGTTTCTATTCTTAGCTACCCTAACACAACCCATGTGTTTTCTTGTACCGCAATGGCTCGCAGCAGTCTCTGAAATATCATGCATCTTGTTTTTCAGGCATCTGCTCATTCTAATAGAAGCAGTGCAAGAATCTCTTTCACCTCTGCCAGTGGCTATTGTCAACCTATTGGTCTTTGTCTCCCCCCCAAGCTAGCAGTTTTCCGACCCACCTAACACTGCCTCGATAGCATCAGCAAATATCTTTGCACCCTTTCTATTTAAGTGTATCCCATCCCTGTAGAAGCAATCTCTCCTGTTAACAAGTACAGTCCAGGCTGAAAAAAATCTACCCCTTGAGCCTTGCACAATCTTTCCAGGGCCGAATTGATCGACAAAGCTCTCATCATATACTCCCTCCTATCGTGTCTGGGCAGAATTGCAGACACTTTCAAATTCAACCCTAATTCTCGGCTTTTGTTCAACAGTGACCTGTACTTGTTAAGTAAATCTGCCGGTCTCCTACTCTTAATGTCATTAGTGCCAACGTGTACAACTATATCACCTTTTGTGCCCTTAAAAGATGATATTCGCTCTACAACGTCAACGAGATATAAGACAAGGCTGAGTTTTAGAAGGGTTGAAATCAACTAAGTTGTCTTTGCCCCACTGGAGAATTACCTGAAGATCGGCATTTAAGGAATTGGTAGCAGATATTCGAGACGTTGAAGCTGATTGAGCAAGACAAGGTTTCTCAAAATGGAAAGTTGAATGCAATGTGCTATCATCGGCAAAACTATGGATAGGATTTCCAGTCAATGGAAGAAGGTCATTGATATACAAGAGGAAAAGAGTGGGGGGAAAGAACTGAACCTTGGGTGACACCGGCATTAGTGGAAAAGTTAGATGATAGAGAGCCATCTACCATCACCCTCAGTGAGCGATCAGAGAGAAAACTGGATAACCAATTACTAAAAACAGTTGGCAAACCATAAGATGGAAGCTTGTTTAGAAGACCTTTATGTCAAACACGATCCAAAGCCTTTGAGATGTCAAGAGCAACAATACTTGTGTTTCACCGAACTTTCCATTGAATTAGTCCATAAATGGGTAACATAAGCCAGAATATCTCCAGTGGATCGACGCTGACGGAATCCATACTGGTGATCGTTGATCAGACGGAAGGTTTCTAGAGTTGGCGGTTAATTGATTTCTTCAAGAGTTGGCGGTTAATTGATTTCTCCATTACTTTAGAAAGAGTAGAAGTGATTGCAATGGGACGATAATTGGATGGGAGGGATTTGTCACCCTTTTTAGGAACTGGCTGGATATGAGCAAATTTCCAAGCAGAAGAAAAAACACCTTTGGAATAAGAAAGTGAAAAAAGGCGGCAAAGAATAGGAGTAATTTCAGGAGCACAGGTTTTGAGAACAAGTGGAGAAATACCATCAGGACCTGGAGCTGTCTTAGCATCAAGATTCATCAAAATCCTTCTGATATCCTTTTGACGGAAGACCACAGGAGGCATTGAATGGAGCGTGTTGGGAATGGTGGGAGGTGTTTTACCAAGATCATTAATACATGAGTTGGAAGAAAAATGTGATGCTAGCAGGTCAGCTTTATCCTTGGCTGAAGTGGCAACAGAACCATCTGGTTTGGACAGAGGTGGGAGCAAAGATGGGCAAAAGTTGCGGCCAATAGCTTTGGCAAGAGAGAAGAATGCTCGGCTACCATTAGGGCAAGAAGCAAGTTTTCTACTCTTAACCTGTTCAATCTATAGTTTGGACTGATTAATAACTGCTTTAAAATTGTTGCGAGCTTTGGTGTAGACAGAAAATGAAACTGAAGAATTAGAAACAAGCCAATTACGATATAGTAGTAGTAGTAGTAGTAGTAGTAGTAGTAGTAGTAGTAGTGGCACATGGTGCAAGAAAGCAGTGTAGGAGCTTATGCAGCATCAGCCAAAAAAAAAAAAAAAAAAAAAAAAAAAAATCACACCATTCCCTCCAAATGCCTGTCCAGTTCCTCCTTAAATTTATTTAACCTATCAACTTCCACAACGACAGATGGAAGTTTGTTCCAGCAATTAACCACCCCCTGGCTAAAGGCAAATTTCCGCACATCTATTCTACATCTGTCCTTTCTTAATTTGAACTTATGTCCCCGTAGGTTGGTAATCTGAACAAGTGGAAGGATCCCATCAGAATTCAGCGTGCTCAACCCATTCAAGGCCTTATATACCTTAATCAGATCACCGCGCAGGTGCCTAGTCTCCAGCCACTGCAATTTGCAGAACTTAAGCCTCTCTTGGTAAGAGAATCCCTTCATTCCCCTCACCAATCGTGTTGCTCTTCTCTGTACACGCTCAAGCAAATCTACATCCTTCCTAAAATGAGGCCTCCAGACCTGTACGCAGTACTCAAGGCGTGGCCTGACCATTGCCTTATACAGAGGGACAATCACCTCCTTTTCCCTGGTAGCAAAATTCCTATATATCATTGACAAAACCCCATGAACCGCCCTAGCAGCCTGTCTGCACTGCTCAGAAAACTTCATATCTGACTGCACAATTACTCCCAGGTCTTTTTCATTATCTACCACCTTAAATGTAGTACCACACAGTTGGTACGTTTCTCTGGGGTTACTTCTACCCATATGCAGTACTTTGCATTTGTCAAGGTTGAACTTCAGTTGCCACTTCTTAGCCCATCTGCCCAAATTATCTATATCCTGTTGCAGTAGCACACTGCCATTACTGTCATTAACAACCCTGCCAACCTTTGTGTCATCTGCAAACTTCGACATTAAGCCTGATATACCTTCATCAATATCATTGATAAATACACAAAACAACAGTGGACCCAACACCGAACCCTGTGGGACTCCACTAATAACATTAGTCCACGAAGAGCAGCACCCATTGATTACCACCCTCTGTCTTCTCCCACTTAACCATCCTTTTATCCATTGTAGCAACTTACCCTTGATACCATTCTGCTCCAATTTGTACATTAGTCTTTCATGCGCAACAGTGTCAAAAGCTTTCCTGAAATCCAAGTATATGATATCAAAATTATTTTTTGCATCCAGTTCCTTTGTGACCACATCATAATAACCAATCAAATTTGTCAGACAAAACCTTCCCTTAACAAACCCATGCTGTGTTTGAATTATTGCTGCAGTCTTGTCTAGATGATCCTGCAATGCATCTTTAACCAGCGACTCCATTATTTTACCCGGAACAGAAGTTAAACTAACTGGTCTGTAATTACTCGTGTCACCCTTCGATCCACCTTTGTGAATTGGGGACACATTTGCACATCTCCAGTCCGTGGGAACCTCCCCTGAGTCCAAGGATGCTTTCATAATTATGGTTAAGGGTTTGCTTAGTTGCTTTGCCGCCTCCTTTAAAATAACTGGATAGATCCCATCCACCCCAGGTGCCTTTCTTGTGTTTAACTTCAACAATTTCTCCTCCACTTTGCTCTCAGTTATTACAAAATCATTAAGCACACTGCTACAATTTGATAACCTTCTTCCATTTTCAAATTGTAATAATTCCTCACGTGTGAATGTAGATGCAAAATACTCATTCAATTTTTTTGCTATCTGAGCAGGATCATCAACAGTCGAACCATCGATGTCAAGTGGACCAATCATATTCATCCCCTTCCTTTTAGAGTTTATATAAGTAAAGAAATCCTTGCTGTTTTTCTTAGCATCTTTTGCCAAAGATTTCTCGTAATCCGCCTTCGCCTGCCGAACCTCCTTTGTGACCTGATTACAGACTAGCTTATATCTGCCACAGGCTTCTGCGTCACCTGATAATTTATATGCATCCCATGCATTTTTCTTCTCTGTCACGAGTCTCATTAGTTCATTGGATAACCATTTAGGCCTAAACCTTGAACGATATCTCTTAATCGGTATAAAAAGTCTAGTAGCTTCCACGATTAATTCTTTGAATGCTTCCCACTTAGAATTTACTGTTTGTAACATCGTCAGTTGATCCCACTGTACAGAACTTAAAAACTGTCTGAGACCACTGTACTCCCCTTTACGGAAGCAAAAACCCTTTCCTTTACCCCTGACGGTAGTTACCTCTTTGAGTAAATCCCACTTCAGCACACTGTGATCACTGCCACCTAGTGGTTCCTTTATCTGCAAATTCTTAATACAAGAATGATCACTGCTGATAACCAGATCAAGAGTGTTACTTTCTCTGGTTGCCTCTCGAACATGCTGCTGCTGAAAACAATCATCCAATAAATCCACAATAGTCTGACTAGTGTGTGCAACATTCTTCTCTTGAACAGCCTTAGCACATTTATTGGAAAACCAAGGTTTAGTTAAAGGACGAGATTTTAAAGTGGAGTGTGGGATAAAGGTTTCCATTCCTGCAAGAATAATTTCGCTGATGCGATCTGAGCAAACGTTGACATCAGAAGTTTTGAAACAGTAATCCGACCAAGGAAAAGAAGAAAAGAAGTCTCGCAGGTCATCACATTTTGCATTCTTGTAATGCCAAACAACACATGGTTGGGAATAGCCATGAGATAAAGGTTCCATTGGAGAAGTGACAATCACCAAGTTGTGATCTGAAGTGCCTAAAGGACCTTTCACTTCGACCGTGTACTTAGAAGCGTTGTTTGCGAGAAAAAAAAAAGCGTATTGGCTGTATGATTAGGATTGTCCGGTATTCTTGTAGGTAAATGAATAATCTGTGCTAGGTCATTAGTAATTGCAAAAGCCTCAGCATCTCGACCTGCTGGATCGGTGTGACTAGAAAACGGAAGCCAGCTGGAGTTGTGAACATTAAAATCACCAAGGAAAATTACTTCACTGTTAGGAAAGTTGGGCTGGAGAAATTCAAGTTGCAAAGACAGGAAGTCAAGGAGCTCCAAATAATTATGGAGTTGGGAGAACGGTAGAGACAACAGATGAATTTGACACAATGAGGTAGAGAGATTTTAAGCCAGAGAGGATCAAAGAGAGGAGATTCCAAATTGCCAAGTTTCTAACAGGGAATATCAGAACCGACATATGCACAAGTACCACCTTTGAGGCGAAAGGAATCATACAGCGAATAATTTGGACATCTGAGATGAGCAGTAGATGAATCAACTTATACATGAGATTCTGTCAGAAAAAGTACATGGGGTTTGGCAGACTGCAAGTGGAAATGGACATCGTTGAGATTAGAATTGAGACCACGTATATTTGTGAAATGAATTAGGAAGTCCTTGGGAGGTTTAGATCTTTTCGCAGATAAGCTTGCTCTATTAGTTTGCCAATTCATGGTGTATTCAATAGTAAGAAAAAGTAGGTGGGACATGCTGTATGAAGTAATGAAATTTTTGATAGGCGTAGATGTGGTAAGAATATACCGAGATCCTTGACATAACGTGGCCTCGACAATGCTCCCCGCATTCGCACTACTCGGACTCTCTCCAGTCACAATCTGGCAGAGTAGAGGTAGCAAGATTATACAACTAGCTGATCCGGAAGCTTCCTAGAGAGTTACCAATAGGTTCAGTCTGGTGTACTAACTAGCGGCTGGCCTGCGAACACCGTTTTAGAGCTGTACCATCGAAATGTACGGAATACTGAATCTCGCCACGACGTTCATCATAACCTCAAAAGTCATCAATCACACTGCATGATGGAGGAGATAGGGAAGGGTTGACCGAAACTAAGCTCTAGAGACTAAACATGGGTTCCACCACTTCAAGCCTCCAATAAGCAAAGTGGTGGTATTTCACCGGTTGATGAGTCATCTACCACCTACTACTACCTGGTAACATAGAGGGGCGGCGTTCCTCTATGTGGTGTGGGCGCCACACCTCGACCCCTACTTACGTTGGTTCACACCTGGGTGGTCACCCGCCATGTACTTGTGCATGGAGGTTATAACCAGGATTACTAACAGTCCCACCATCGTGAAGGTGCAAGCAGAGGATTTGGCTGTCACAGACCGTCCGGACATCGCCGAAATTGGGTCCACTTGACTTGAGTGTCACCCGAATATCAGTTCCATCAGCGTTTTAGACTCCCAGGTAGCAAATACAGCTTGTCTGGCATATCTGAGAGAATGTCTGTGACAACCTCAAGGACAAAATAAGAACAAGAATAAATTGTTGTTGTTATTTGATTTTTAGGAGCATTAGCAACTAAGGTCATATTGCTCTGGGATATGCGGTGGTCATTACCTGACCTTTCCGCATCCTCCGTATTTGGTGGTGACGGGCTCCAACCCCGGTCTAATCAAGAAACGTGTGCTACGCACTGCTGCTCCTTCCAACCTGGCTACGGAGGCGCCCTTAATAAATTGTAGATAGGACACTATGGGCCTTCCTTTCCACTTATCTACATTGTTCAGAGAACTGCCATAACTCCCAAATTCCCATTTGTGCTGTACTATTTTCAATTCAAATCCACCAAGTGCATAAGCTATTTTGGGGTTGCTATTTCCTAAATGGAAGGTTTAAGAAAACTGACGATTTTCCTAGATCATATGCAGACACTGTTCGAATTTCGTTACAAAAGACTCGACAACCGAAGTTAAAACTGATAATGTTATTATTCTTCGAGCTTCAGACACCAGTGGGTGCAAAACAAGTGGCGAAGTTAAAAATCTCGTTACTAAGACCCTCAAGTCTGATCTTAAGACTGTTAAAATTAAGTCCCTACGCATGATACAAAATAAAGGAGTTATTATAGAAACTGCTACCAAGACAGACTTAGAAAATTTATCTGCTTCTGAGTCTCTTACTTCGGCTGGCGTCTCTCTCGGTCGCCCTCGCATGAGAAACCCGTCTTTGCTTCTTTACGACACTCCAAAAGATTTAACTAAAGACGAATTAATCGAAAATTGTCATGTGAAAAACTTGGCTGACAATGGATTTTCCTTAGAGGAATGTAAACAGGAAATTTCTCTCAGATTTACTACCCGTGCAAGATTGTCGTCACTTGTGAATTGGGTAATAAGCTTCCCGCCAAGAATGTACAAACGCCTTCTGTCCCAAGAAAGGATTTTCTTATCTTGGAGTTCTCACAAATTCCGTCGGTTTACAATTGTAACCAAGTGTTACCTCTGCTTAGGATATGGGCACACTACACAGTTTTGTTCCCACGAATCCCCTTCGTGTGGTCACTGTGCCCGCAGTGGTCATGTTTTCTCTGAGTGCCCTCATAAGGAAGAGGCGGCTTGCTGCGCAAACTGCAAGCGACGTAAACGGGAGTACAGCCATTCTGTAAAGGACAGTGAATGTCCTGAATACAAAAGAGCATTAGAAACCGCAAGAATAAGGACCGCTTATGAGTAATTTGACTCATCACTCTGTACATAATGTAAACAACACTTCCTCTCTAAACGGTTCTACGCCAGTTTCGTCTGTGAGGGAGAAAGACCGTCTGAGGATTATGCAGATAAACGGGCAAGGATCTCGGGCAGTAGCTGACGAGATTAGGCTTTCTGCCGAGAAAAATTGTATTGACATTGTCGCTATACAAGAGCCTTATTTTGCACGCGTCCAGTCTGGACCACAGTCTAAATCCTGGGTTACTCGTTAAAAATGAGAATAATACAACCCGTTGACCAGAATCCCAAATCTTGTATATTAATTCTTAATGACTCTTTAGACATCACGGTTCTTCATGGATTTTGCACTCAGTTCTCTACCTGCGTTCTTGTCACACACTCAGTAATGAATTTTTACTTAATTTCTCTCTACTACCCTCTATCGGAGGACTTTAATCACTGTCTTGCTTACTTCGAGACTGTGATAAATACTTTAGGACCGAATAGCAATATATTGATCTCATCGGACGTCAACGCAAAATCAAACTTTTGGCACAGCTCTTCTACAGATGCACGTGGCCTTCTCTTGGAGGAGTTCATAATTAATCATTGTGTTTTAATTCACAACAAGCCTAATCACCCTCATACTTTCTCGAGTTATGCAGGAGAATCTAATATAGATATAACGATGACAAACTGTCACTTCGATTTGCGGCTTACTGACTGGACTGTGTATACGGACTGGTGCACCACTGACCATAGAGTCATCTTTTATATGCTTTCCCCTGATTCTACCGTTCCATCTTCACACACTTTCTCACAGCCAGAATTAATAAGATTTTCCATCAGAAATTTTGACTGGAATGCTTTTGACTCTTCCATTCTTCTGGACCTTGATGAACATAAACTTGCTTTTTTTGAAACCTCACCTATTTCTCATCAAGTGAACTATATTCAAAATGCTATAATAAAAGCGTCATATAAGTCTTCTAGGAAAAAGAGGGTTAATCAGAAAACATGTTCATGGTGGACGCAGGAGTTATCCCAGTTAAGAAAGGAAGTCCATGGAGCCCGTAGGTACTACCAAAGGCATAGAGACTGGCCCCAAGCCGACGTTAATCGTTTTTACCAGCAGTATTCTTCATTGAGGGAAAGCCATTGCCTCTCGAAAGCGTGAAACGTGGATGAATTTCGTTCACACCTCTGGAAATGCTAACCCTTGGGGTCTTCTATACAAGATTGTAAAAGGAAAACCTCTGGTTCTAACATATTTGGCTCAATTGTGTCGGACTCCGTGGAAACACTGAACTGGCATGAATCTGCAAATGCAATCTTAGATGTTCTTTTTCCGTTGGATGATCCTACCTCAGACTTAACTGTTCATTCGAAAATCCGATCAGACAATGAATTTTATGTGTCCTCAACAACCACCGAACCTTTTACGTTGGATGAACTGCAGGCTGTCTCGCATAAAGTTAATGTTCAGAAGTGCCAGGAACTAGATCTTGTAGAAAACATTTTTATTATCAGAGTCTTCAAATTAAAACCTTATGTTCTTCTAAACATATTCAACAGATGCCTTCAGGAAGAAACTTTTCCGGAAATTTGGAAGGTCGCTCTAGTTAAGTTGATCAGAATGCCGGATAAGCCTTCTGCAGCGGCTAGATCGTACAGGCCGATCGCTCTGCTGGCTAATTTGGGTAAATTGCTAGAGCGACTAATGGCCATTAGATTGAATACCCTACTGGTAGAACAGGATCTGCTTTCAAGGAGTCAATATGGGTTCTGTCCCGGACGTTCCTGCGAGGATGCTCTTGGGGACTTTGTTTCTTCAATTCAAAACTCGGTACATAAATATACCCTGGCCGTTTTCATCGACTTCGAGGGTGCCTTCGACTCCCTTTGGTGGGAGAGCGTCCTGGAGCGTCTGCGATCGGCTAGGTGCTCCAACCACCTTTACCTTTTAATCCCCAATTACTTTGCCAATAGAACCATAATAGTCAAGGCTAAACATAGCCAAGTATCAAGATCAGTATCTAGAGGGTGCCCACAGGGCTCTATATTGGGTCTTTTTACATGAAACATGGTGCTGCAGCAGTGGCTCTCCCGATCTTTCGATAACGTCAAAACAATAGTGTACGCAGACGATCTCACCATCTTGGTAAATGGTAACTCTAGGGCCGATCTTGAAACTACCGCAAATTTTGTTCTCCGGGATCTCTACGATTGGGCTGTGGCCAATAAGCTTAAAATCAGCTTGTCAAAAACAAAGATGATGATTCCGGGATCAAAGTCGGATATCTCTCGTCCTCCATTGGTCAAGATCAACAACATTCGTCTCCCCATAGTTAAAGAGTACAAGGTTCTAGGAGTGGTAATTGATTCCAGTCTCAATTTTATTCCTCACTAGACAAACTTATTATCTAAAATACGTAGATTTACTGGTGCAATTGTTAGGGTGTCCCGTGTTGAATGGTGATGTTCCGGCTATAAAAACTTTAAGGATCTATTACAATGCAGTTTTCCTCCCTCTAATCACGTATGCTGCCGGTGCATGGTTTCACAGGGCACGGGTCAAACACTTCAAAGCAAAACTCGCCTCGTTGCAGAGAACTATCTTGCAGTGTTTAGTCAAGGCATGCAGGACAGTCTCGACGCAAGCTCTGCAAGTACTAGCCGGAACATTACCTTTAGACTTGCAAGTTACTTATAGAGGATTTTTATACAGACTGAAAAAGCAAATTGAGACCGAATTTCTTGGAATAACCATCAACCTTCAAGATGATGCTAAAAGAGAAAGAAGGAAACTGTGGAACGAATTAGTTAACATCTGGCAGTCTCGATGGGATACAGCTCCCGTTGGTGCAACAACGAGAAAATTTATACCACAAGTTTCATTTCTGCTTGATAAACGTGTTCGATTCTGGTTCTGCATGGACATATTCACGTCCTGCCTGTTGACAGGACATGGATCGATGAACCAGAGTATTTTTCGGTTCAATTTATCACAAACAGACCTCTGGTCGTGTGGATCACCAGAGAGTTGGGATCACATCTTGTTTCATTGCTCCCTGTATGACGATCTCAGACTTCCTCTTCAAGCACTTAATAATTTTCAACCAGGACAGGAGTCGTCTCTGCTTCAAAGCTTGGAGTCATATCAGATTCTTCAGGCTTTCGCTCAAGGCGTATTTCTTCGAAGGCGTTCAGTGTCGACAGATCTCAACAGAATGCAGCACAATGGTCCTGTTGATGTATAGCTGGTTAGATCTCCTTTAATAATATATAAACTCAAATCCTCAAGAAGTGAAATTTTTCCTTGGCCTGCAGACAAAATTAAATGCTTCTTTTTTTTTGGCCAGCATCACTTTCCTTCTTTTATATATTTATTTATTATTTATATAATATCGGTGTGTTGATACACCATACAACTCTTAAGAAACTACAAAGTTTCTTATTATTTATTATTATAATTTCTTGTTTTTTTTTTTTTGTACTAATTTATTTGGCTTTTTTTTTTTAGCAGCACCACTACCTTCTTCCATTTTACTTATTTTTTTTATTTTTTTTTATTTTTATTTTTATTTTTATCATTTATTTATTTTATTTTATTTTTATTTTTATTATTTATTTTATTTTATTTTTATTTTTATTATTTATTTTATTTTTATTATTTATTTTTTTTATTTTATTTTATTTTATTTTTATTTTTATTATTTATTTTATTTTATTTTATTTTATTTATTTTTATTTTTATTATTTATTTTTTTATTTTATTTTATTTTATTTTTATTTTTAGTATTTATTTTATTTTATTTTATTTTATTTATTTTTATTTTTATTATTTATTTATTTTATTTTACTTTATTTTATTTTTATTTTTATTATTTATTTTATTTTATTTTGTTTTATTTATTTTTATTTTTATTATTTATTTATTTATTTTTATAAATGTTTTATTTTAATAATTTCGGTTCCATATCCAGCACCATGGGTGATCGTTTTTTTTTTTTTTTTTTTTTCCTCTGGAATGGACCCCCAGAGGATCCTGGCCTACCTTCTGACAACATTAGGTGGGTCAGAGTCTCTCTTGAGATAGTACGTGCTTTACGTGGACTGGCCCACCTTCCCGTGGTGTTGACGAGTACCCATAATCATCTGTCCAGGTGACTCATGCTTCTGGGTAGCCAAGCGGCCAGAACAGAACAACAGAACATACGCATAATACACACAAACCGAAGTCACACACATATCTTGCCCATTTGTAGTGATACTGTTCTTCACAGAGATACGAGGCGGAGTTGAACAAACGTTCTAGGAGCCGCCCTTTACATATACACATGTCCACATGCTAATGCATTTGCTACTTCTTCGTGTGTGGAAATGTCTTTCCCTTTACAATGAAGTATCGGAGAGGGCAGCCGAGCAAATTTGCCATTTAATGCCCGTATACCTTTCCAGATGACTCGTGTATCAGTGTCTTTGGTAATGGTGGAGGCAAAAGCAATCCATGAATCCCATTTCGCTTTCCGCATAACTTGTCTAGCTTTCGCTTTTAGTCTTTTAAAAGCAGTTAGGTTACTAGTGGTGGGACACTTGCGGGAATTATTCCAAGCACGGTTTTTTCCTGTTTGGCAATTAAACAATCTGTATTCCACTGGTGATTTCTGTGTTTTCGATATGGCGTGGATTTTAGAATGGAGGCGTTAGCTGCAGTCAGAATCTGATTGGTTATGTAAGTGTTTACATCAATATGTTGTCTTTGAACATAAAATCTGTCTAAGCGTATTTGGGCAGAATATTTATTTATTAAATTTATTTATTTATTAAATCAGTTTATTGCTCTGCCAAAGAGCCACCCCCTGGACAGCTAGAAGCTAGGGGGGTGATATTACACACAGAGGTTAAGACAGGGACATGTGCCTGGCGGTTACATGGGGCCCATGTATGCCTAACCTGACAGGTACAGAACTTAGTGTTTGTTATTTTACATAATTAACAGAATTAAAGGATATTATTTTCTCTAAATTGCTATAAATTACATAAGCATGAGGGAAATATACAAAATATAAAGAAATGAGGCAGTCCTTCACCGGTTGTTACACATGGTATCTCTTCAATTCTTCAATCTTGAACGTAATAGTGCAGCCAGGCGTCTTTGGAGTAGTAAATTCTAAGTAAGAGAGGAACAGTGATGGCTTCACCTATCTTTAACGAGATGCATTGTGGTGGCATTTTCCTTCTGGTGGCGTCTCATAAGTATATGTTTGCATATGTGTCCTTTAGCTTCTGATGTCTGTATGAATACTGTTCGCAGAATCTATCCAGGTCGATGGCTAGATTGTTCATCAAATCTACCGTGTTTCCTGGGAACATGCGTCTCAATCCTTTCAGGTTGTTCAAGCTGATTGTGAGTGGGAGCCTTGGGTCCATTTGATTCCTTCCGGCAATGCGTGGAGTTTTTATTAAATCAGTGATGTCAGGGGTGTCGAGTCGTCTTGTGATTAGTCTGGCAAGTGTTGTTTCCATGGGGTGACTTCGAGATTTATGTAGAACTGAGCCCTAGAAATGGTGTATTGGTTGCCAGTCCGCCAGTTGAGCCATTTCAGGAGCCAGTATTCCAGGCTGAGGAACTTGTTGAAGTGTGTTGTGGGAGTAGAGGACCAAATGGTTGCGGCATAGAGAGGTATAGGATAGACACATCGGACAATATATTTCTTTACCAGGTCGGCGTCATGAATTCCCGTTAGTTCCTGGCGGATCGCCCACATAGCGGAGTACATTTTTGTTTTTGTGTTCAGGAGGTGAGCATGGAATGTCAGCCCATCATCCCGATCCCAATAGCCACCGCAGTTTGCCTTTTTAAACTGCCAAGTGGATCGTTGATCGGGATTTGAAGTTACCCTTGTTTGTAGCGAGCAAATAATTGATTGGAATGTGATCACTGTTAAAGGGATCGGTTAATACCGACCATGTGATGATTGGAAATATGGATGGTAAACAAATTGACAAGTTTATTGCGGAAGCAGATCCGGTTGCTAAGTGGATGTAGGTAGGAGATCCAGAATTTAATAAATTAAGATCATTATTATGCATGAATTCCTCCATCAAATTGCCTCTTCTATCCATTGTGGCAGATCCCCACAATGGATGGTGTCCATTAAAGTCACCAAAAAGACAAATTGGAGTTGGGAGTTGTGCAATGAGGTTGTCAAGTTCTGAAAGCAGAAGTGGTGCAAATGGCGGAATATAAATGGAAACAATGGTAAATGATGTACCAACTGCAACGCGAGCTGCCACAGCTTCTAGGGTAGTTCTCAATTGGATCGGCATGGATGGTATGTTAGCGTTAACAAGAATAGCAACTCCTCCACGTGCAGGTGATTCTGAGTTCCTATCTCGTCTGTAAATGGTATAACTTGAAAATTTTGGCAAAACTTGGGGTGACAAGAATCCCATAGGTGTATGCTTACATCCTATAATAATTGTGTTATTAAATCTCTTAAGTCATCAGAATGACTGCTTAGTCCTCTGCAATTCCATTGTATGATCTTATGCATTATTTAGGTTTACCTGAGGATGATTAATCTAAATGTTTTTTGTACGTGGGACATTTTTTCCGGTCCTTTTTTGAGAATGTGAGGCGTCCAGTATCCATGGTGTCATCTGCATGGAGTTCTAGAATGGGCTCCTCATTACCTAGCAACTCACCTACATCCATACTTTTGGAGGGAGTTTCTGTTCTTTTAGAGACTGATTCAGATTTTAATTGTTCTTTTCCAACTAGGACCGATGGGGTATGAGTAGGAATGCTGATTGGAGTATTTGTAGCTTCGCTAGTTCTTTTTGGAGGATTATCTTTTTTTGAGGTTGAAAGTGTAGATTTGAGCCAGTTCGCTGGAGAGGTGTTAGGTGGAACTGATAAATCTGTTTGAGCTGCAGAAGAAACAAAGTTCCCAGTGCGAGCTGCATAGGAACGATGAATAGGCATGGTCGACATAACTTGTCTACGTGCCTCAGGAAAGGTGACTTTATTTTCAATTTTGTATTTTTGAATTTTCTTTTCTGTTATCCATAGCTCACAAGTTTTGGAAAAGGCTGGATGGCTTCCTTTGCAGTTTGGACAAACAGGGGTTTTGACTGAACAATCCGCTTCGGTGTGATCTTTAGAGCCGCAGGTGGGCTTCCTCTCGACAAGCCTGCTGGGAATGACCGTATTTCTGACATTTAAATCAAAAAACAGAATTCGGGATGTATGGTCGAATCCGGCAGTTTAAATATCCAGCTTTAATAGAGGATGGTAAGTCTGGAGTAAGATTTCCATCTTTTTTAGTCATAATCCGTTTCACGTTTGTAACTTTTTGACTACTCAGTTCTTGAAGTAGCTCTTCTTGGGAGACTGTAATTAGGTCCCACTCACTGACCACACCCTTTGATGAATTTAATGTTCTGTGTGGAGTAACTGATATTATGAGCCCACAAAATGATGTTGTGTTTAAGAGCCGCTCAGAATGTTTTGCGGTGGCTGTTTCAATGAAGAGATCTCCGGATTGTAGTCTTTTAACCATTTTTGGTGATCCAGTAATTGGTTCCAAATATTTTTGAATCAAGAATGGTGATAATTTGCCCACAAGTTGGGAAGATAAAGAATGAATCACCAAGAAATTTGGTAATTCATCATAGCATTGAGCTTTCCTTCTAAGCCTTTTGGGCTGGTCGGTGTCATGCTCGTTATCAGGAATTTCTGACCTTGAGCTTGATGGCTCTAAAGGTGATAACTGCTCGTATCGATGTTAGCTCCTTTTGGCCCTGGGGGTTTATTTTTACCACCCAGGTTACCAGTGCAGCCACGGGGAGGTAAGAGCAGTGCCGCTTGCGGCCAAGCGTATAGGTTAGTACAGTTAGTAAGACGAATTAAATTAAAGAAAAAGGTACTTGCCTTCTTCGTGCTTTTAAGAAAGTAGAGCTACTTAACGGAAAAGTTTAATAAGCAAGGGAGAAAACAAAAGAGAACCTAGTCGCTTAGAGAAAATCGCTCTTCAATCGCACGAGAATTGCTTGACCATAGACACGCTTGGCACCCGGGGCCAGCTGTCCCATGAATTCGGTCCTTTTAGTGTATATCAGTGTAATGTAACAAACATCTTACAGACCAGTGAATGGTTTCCTTGCTTCGTACGTTACTCTTAATGGATTGATTACATTCTCTTCGGTATGTCTGTTTGAGGTTTAACGAATGAAATAAAGTCTGACGTAATGTTACTGCAATAAATCAACTGACATGATTACATTCTCTTCGGTATGTCTGCCGTAATGTTACTGCAATAAATCAACTGACAATGAGTTTCACTCGAAATTCTTAAAATCATCAGTTCATAACCATAAAATTCTTTCAACGCTCTCTGAAGACACCAGTTTAATGATATTGTCTGCTAATAACAGTAAATACTATTCGCAACTTTGATTGCGAGACGGCATTTCGTGATTTATTTGTTGTGCTGGATGAAAAAACAGCCATGTTTCCGGAAAAGAAAGAAAAGAAAAACCTTCACATGCGATCGACCAGTTGGGCAACAAAGTTGCTCAGCAATATTCCTCCCTTCTTGGCTAGATTCTAATGAAGGGTTATCTCACAGAATGTGAAAAGACATTGATTTCCAAGAGACTAATTTTCAACTTAGTACCTCAGAACTAATGAAATAAGTTCTGAGGTACTAAGTTGAAAATCCAGTAAATATCTTTAATTATGAATACTTTGGAGCTTTCTAGACAATCTTGACTCTTCTTAAACAGAGTTTAAACTTAATGGATAGAGTTATGCGTGCATTGAGGCGTGTGAAGGCACTTTATTCAGTCATTAAACTGGCTTCATTATTGCTGCAGGGACATGCGCAGTTCTTCTCCAGCGCTTGTCGAGGTATAAAACGGTTGTCTCCAAGATGGGGTGCAGTCACATGCGGTGGCGGAAGTGCCTGGAGTGGTCCATTATTCCGTAGTTTCGTTTGGGATTGAGGTCGTGGTGGTAGCCCAGAAGTGCTGTGCGATTATGGACTGGTCGGTCTCAGAAAGGAGGATTGCGTTGTGTTGTGTTCCGCAAGGCGGTCTTGAAGACGTCTCGAAGTCTCTCATACGTACCAGCTGTCACAGTCTCTACAGGTTATGCGGTATATTACACTGCTGCGTAAGAGAGGGGTGACAAGAGTCTTTACACTGGAGACTAGAGAACATCGGCTTTTACAGGGTAACTGTACGCATTTTATGCGGTATTCCTTGAGGATTTTAGAAATCTGGCCTTACATGCCTGGATAGTAGGGAACGTAGGCGGTAGATATATTGTCCTGGGTTGGTGGTCTCGGGTGGACTGTCAGCTCTTGTACTTGCAATAGGTACTTGTCTAGTACGTGTGTTGGGTAGCCACAATTGATTAAGTCTGTCCTCACGCGAGAAATCTCGCTGAGCCTAGCTGCAGCGGAGATGGGAGAAATCCCAGGTGCCGTCTGACACGAACATACCTTATGAGCCTAGCTGCATCTGTGCTGGAATGGCTCCAAGCTCTGGAGAATAGGTGTGCAGGCAGTGCTGTTGAGATGCCTGGGGGCATGGCCGGATTTCCACATGTGGGCCCACACCTGGAAACCTTAGTATACCGTAAGCCTATGTGGTGCGGGCAATTCACAAACTACAGATCCGGACATGTCCCCAGTCATCTCAACAGCATTGCGCGCACCTCTATTCTCCCGAGCTAGGAGCGATTCCAGCACAGATGCAGCTAGGCGCAGCGAGATTTCTCGTGTGAGGACAGATTTGGCTACCCAACTAGAAAAGTGCCTATTGCAAGCACAAGAGCTCACAGTCCACCCGAGGCAGGCGAGGTACTCCCAGCAATGAGGAAACCGCAAGGGGGGTTCACAAAGACGTGGCACGAAACTGTCAACAATATTTTGGATGCTATGTTTCTGGAGCACACTGATCCCGCTACGCCAGAACAAGTACTGCTCTGCCAACAGAACAGGATATACACAACCCAGCAAATTGAGGAACCTTTCACCAAGATTGAGTTGGAGATCGCGGCGGCCAAGCTGAGAAACAAAACGTCCCCAGGGGAAGATCTCCTAGAGCCAGAGATCATCAAGAAAGCAGTGGACACTATCCCGGAGGAAATACTGAAACTATACAATAAATGCCTCAAAGAAGGCTACTTCCCGTGCAGTTGGAGGGTGGCGACGCTCCGGCTAATCTTGAAGAATCCCACGAAGAGGCAGGACCTCCCAGGGTCCTATCGCCCGATAGCGCTCCTGACAGTTCTCAGCAAGCTTCTTGAACATCTCCTGCGAAACAGGATAGAGAAGCACTATAGAAACGCAGGCCTAGAGTCACCCAAACAATTTGGATTTCGAAAAGGATACTCCACCACCGATGCCCTACGCAGCATCATCAACGCTGCAACAGAAACAGACCGCAAATACTTTCTTGCCATCGCGGTTGATTTTGCCGGGGCGTTTAACACCCTCTGGTGGCCAAGCGTCCTCAGCAGGCTCCGTGAGGCCAAACTCCCAAGTAATCTATACAATTGCATCAGCAGTTACCTATGCGACAGGTCAGTAAAAGTCACTGCTCCTTACTGTACAATAACCAGACGCATCTACAGAGGATGCCCACAGGGCTCTGTCCTGGGCCCACTGCTCTGGAACGTGGTCCTGGACGGATTCCTCAACCTCAACCTCGGAAATGCAACCTCCCATGCATATGCGGATGACCTTGTCCTGACACTGGCAGAAAACTCCAGGGCACAGCTGGAAAACACAGCAAACCGGGCGCTCGCCACTCTACAACAATGGGCTGACGAAAATAACCTGAAGATATCATCCACTAAGACAAGCTCCATCCTACTTCGGGGAACCCTGGACACCAGGAGACCCCCCCAAATAAAAGTACAAGGAACCACCGTCAAGCTGACCACAGAAATGAAATTTCTTGGGGTTGTCCTTGATAGAAACCTATCCTTCACTCCCCATCTTAACTATCTCAGAAATAAAATCAGAAATTACTCGTCACTATTTGCAAGAATCACCCGCAAGGACTGGGGCATAAAGAAGAAAACCCTTGCTCTTTTTCACAAAACTGTGTTCCTGCCAGTCATCCTCTATGCCTCCGGTGTCTGGTACAAGAAAGCAACCACTGCAACTAATAAAAGAAAACTAGAAACCATACAGAGGTACATCTTACTGACTATCTCACGAGCTTGCAAAACAGTGAGTACACACGCGCTTCAGGTGCTCACGGGTGCCCTCCCCTTGGACCTGGAAGTGATACGCAGTGGACTCCTCTACAGCCTTTCCAGAGGCATACCGGATACCTGCCTAAATTTCACATTAAATGTAGCCAGCGAACCGAAAATAGAGAAAAGAAGACTAACTGTACATCTTCAGCAAACCTGGCAAACACGGTGGCAAAACTCAACAAAAGGGCAAATAACGCGACAATTCCTCCCAACTGTCTCGGCCGTATACCCAAAATACCCAAGCTGGCTCTCCCCAGGATTGCTGGCCACGTACCTCCTAACTGGCCACGGCGCCATCAGATTCAAACTAATGACCTTTGGACTGAGCAACACTGCCCTCTGTCATTGTGGCTTAGTGGAAACGTGGGAGCATTTAATGTACCACTGCAAGCTTTATGAAGACCTCTGATGCCGACTAATTACAGAATTACATTATGTACCAGAGAATCAAGAGGAACGCTTATTGGAGGAGGAGCACAGCTACAAAGCACTGGCAAACTTTGCACAAGATCTTTTTCACAGAAGGCATACTCTTCCGCCCCCACAGCCACAACAGCGTTTCTCAGGCCCACAATATGACTTTGCAAACAACCATATAAGGTGCACGGACAGTCACCATCAAGACAATCCACAAAGGGATTGCATCCCAGGAAGAAACAGCATAAAAAAAAAAAAAAAAAAACAGCCGGACTCGACAAACTCGGATCCAACAAATGGACCCAGGATCCAATAACTAATGACCATGACTCCAGATAGAGACATAAGTACAGACTGGACTAAATACCCACAACTACGGACCTGACTAAGGCACCTGTCCTGCTGCCAAGTGACAACCACAGACAGGAACCTACACACGGATGGGACAACAAGGACCTGACTCAAGCAGACATGCAGCCGCCAGGCCATATGGCGACCTGTGCCGGCTCCCTTGCCAGGCACACTTTCCTCCCTTCCCTGGCAGAGGGGGAGGCGACAGCCTTCTTGTTGCCTCCCCCCTGCCATCCCACATCTTTCTCTCTGGTGGAGCATGGGCATGCCCCACTGGCACATGCTGGGGTCGTCTACTCTATTGATCCCAGTCTTTCCTAGCTATTCCCCCCCCCTAGCCTTCAGTCTCCTCCCCTCTCTATCTCTATGCCAGCGCAAGACCCACACCAAAATTCTAGCTTCTCTAAATTATTTCGCCCTCTCGTCGGCCATTAAATTTTCAAATGCAACCCCTTCAAACCGGGAAACATGTATGTGATCAACATACAACGTGCGAAATTTTTTTTATTTTTTTTATTTTAAGGTCCTAGCCACTGAAATCTCAGGAAATTAGGTGGCAGGACCTGCCAGAGTATATTAATTATAATACTGGTGTACCTGGTCTACCTCCACGGGGCGAAAGTGGGGCAACGTTGGGCCTCAGTAGGGGTCCAGCGGCTAAATGACCAGATGAACAACGGTAGACGACACTACATATGAACAATATCCATACACTTTTAAATCTCTGGCATTTCTAGCAAACTGGCACACCCATCACAATGTAAACAACGCGGAGATGGGGGAAACCCCTGGTGCCGTATGACCCTAAATACACTTTAGTCCACCCGAGACCACCAACCCAGGACAATATACCTACCGCCTACGTTCCCTACTATCCAAGCGTGTCTGGCCGGATCTCTAAAATCCTCAGGGAATACCGCATAAAATGCGTACAGTTACCCTGTAGAAGCCTACGTTCTCTAGTCTCCAGTGTAAATACCCCAGTCACCCCTCTCTTACGTAGCAGTGTAATATACCGCATAACCTGTAGAGACTGTGACAGCTGGTACGTAGGGGAGACTTCGAGACGTCTTCAAGACCGTCTTCCGGAACACGACATAACGCAATCCGTCTTGCTGAGACCGACCAGTCCGTAATCGCACAGCACTTCTGGGCTACCAATCACGACCTCAAACTCAAACGAAAGTACAAAATAATAGACCACTCCAGGCACTTCCGCCACCGCCTATGGTTGGAATCACTCAATATATTGAGCAATTCGAGAGCCATGAACCGCTGCAAGGGCATGAGACTGCACCCCATCTTGGAGACAACCGTTTTATACCTCGACAAGCGCTGGAGAAGAAGATGTCCCTGCAGACACAATGAACGCCTGTTTAATGACTGAATAAGGTGGCTTCACACGCCTCACTGCACGCATAACTGTATCCGTTAAGTTTAAACTCTGTTGAAGAAGAGACACGATTGTCTCGAAAGCTGCAAAATATTCATAATTAAAGATATTTACTGGATTTTCACTTATCTTATTTCATTGTACCATGGATCCAATACAACAGGCCCATTTATACTTATACGTTCTCTTTATGGCCATAACGTTTACAGTGATTGTGTCCGGCTGCAGAAGTCTTTCAATTCGATAGCCCGCAACAGACAACATCTGAACTTTGCCCATAGATGCAAAACCAACCGCATCATCCTTAAAGGGTTCCTAAAGCCCCATTAAAACAGCGTTATAAAGCCCCATTAAAAAGCGTTATAAAGCCCCATTTAGCAACACTTGCATGGACCGTGTCTGCTTTAACTTCAGTCTGCAGACCTTGACATTATGGATAACCTATCTCCACTACGAAATCAAGAGAGGTAAAAAGTGTAAAGTGTAAAGTGTAAAGTGTATTCGTGTCTAGCGGCACCGGAGGTTTCCCCCAACTCCGCGTTGCTTTCATTGTAGGTGTAACAGTTCACTGTAAAGGCCAGAGATTTAAAAGTGTATGGATTTTGTAAGTGTAGTGTTTGTGTTTCGTTGTTCTTCTGGCCATTTAGCCGCTAGACCCCTGCTGGGGCCCAACGTTGTCCACATTTAGCCTCGTGGAGGCAGACCAGGTACCCAGTAATTGATATTTTACTCTGGCAGGCCCTGCCACCTAGTTTCCTGAGATTTCAGTGGCTAGGGCCTTAAAAAAAAAAAATAATAAAAAAAAATAATAATAATCGCTGAAAAAGGTTTAAGCCGAAAGAGTTTTGCGTGCGCGGTTTGAATTTGGACATATTTTAATTTTTAACATTGTGTGGGACGTTCGCTGGTGTATAGACAGAGTAGGGGAGGGAGACTAAAGACTGGGGGAAAAGCCAGAAGTATGGGCACAATACAGTAGGTGTCCCCAAAAGCAGTGTGGCAGGCCCATGCCCCACCAGAGGTAGAGAAGCGGGGAGTGGTAGGGGGAAACAGGAAACCGTCTCCCCCCTGCCTGGGGATTGGGAATTAAAGGTGAATAGGACTAGGGAGTCCTATTCAGACCGCCATATGGCGTAATGCAAGTAGTTCCTGCATTTATGTCCAGTCCGGGCTTTTTGTCACTTGGTTTGTTTGCATGTAATCATCTTCGTCGGTTAGTTCCTATGGCAGTGTCTGACCAGGTTCCTTGTCACTTTACTATTTTCTTGATCTTTGTAGGGTCCTGTTGGGTCCTTTGATCCATTTATGGCCTCACTTTGGTCGGGGTTGCCTTCTTCCACGCTCATTTTGATTTCCTCTTACTCTTTGCAGTCTTGTGGGGTGGTCGATTTTCTTCGAGCATGTAATTTACTTTCATTCATTGTGGATGGCAATTTCCGTTCTTCTTCGGTCGAAGACTTCTCGTGCAAATTGGCTGAAAGTCGCGTAGTCGTCTTCTGTGTCCAAGTGATGGTGTTCTTTATTTTTTGGTATGTACTGTATTTTAGTTATTAGCAGGCTTCTGTGTTCCTCATAGCACTTACAGTCGTGCATTATATGATGCCATGTTTCAGGCTCACCACAGGTGCAAGTTAGCTCCTCCGTTATACCCAGCATGTTCAATTTTGCCTTGAATGGGCCATGGCCCGTTAGTAAGTACGTTGCATTTAACCCCGGGTTAAACCACGGGGGGGGGGGCTTTTGGATACGTCTTGGCAACCAGTGGTATGAATTTCTTCGCCACTTCGCCTTAGTTTGATGCTGTCCATCTGTCCTACCACAGCTGTAGCAGGTGAGCCACGATTCTATGCTTTTCTGCTTTGCGGTTGTTGTTTGGTTCTAGGGTGAGTCCATAGATGGTAGTGGGTGTTCCCTTAGACCAGTGATGGCGAACCTTTTTGAAGAGTGTGTCAATTATTTTTATTTCTTTTTTAAATACTAGCCTGTGAGTCATAAGTTAGAGGCCTCAATTAGAAAGGGGGGGGGGTAAAAAGGGTGCCAATTATTTGGAAACATCAAACATTTTGTTAAGAGATAAGGTTGACATTTGAATCTTTTTGGTTCTCACTTTTGAAATAATCCAAAAAAGGTTTAGTTTCCTTTTTGATTTATAACTAACTTTTGCAAGTGAAGAGCTAAAGCAAAAAAAGGAAATATCAAAGCTTGATTTGATACCTTGTACCGCACTAGGTGACATCATGACCAGTATTGCCCCTGCACAAAGTATTTGAATGAGCAAGGAATAAAAGAAAACGCTTTTATTTACATATTCTTCATTAATAATTAACATAATTACAGATACAGTATGTGTAATAAAGTTGATAAAAGTATATTTAATGCGAAATTTGCTGTTCCTTACTTTCAGACAGTTTCTTAATATTAGGTACATACTTCGTGTTCATTACTTTAATACATTTTGCAGTCAATTCATTTCCAAGTTTATTCCTGTTGGAAGGTTTAACAAAATTCATTGAGGAAAACAATTTTTCACATGAACATTGTGAGAAGAGCGTTAGCCAGTTTCCTCATACATGTAAAATTGTTTGGTAAAGAATACCATGCGTTTAATATAATATTTTCAACTTTTATTGTGGGATCCTCATTAGGCCTATCTGCATTACTTTCTGAAATTTTTCCTTCTACTTTGAAAATCAAGTTTTCAAATTTATTTTTCCACACTATGCTGCTTTGGAATTCAATTAATTCCATTTCTAAGTTAGTGATACCTAGCCACATAAAATCGTTTAGTTGCATTGTATCATACTCTGCTTTTTGTCGGCATAAAATAAAGCGAAATGTATTTTCCAAACTTTTAAATTGATTATATCTCTCATGGAAAGCTTGTTTTATTTTTTGCAAAATGGTTAAATATATTTTAATTGCATTTTCTTGAATGTCAAGAATATTTTCAAAATCTTTAGTGTTTTGAAAATGTTTTTGTAATTGAGGAAAATATTTCATGGTGCTCATTTCTAAATCTTTAGTAAAGTTGTCTAGTTTTTTCATAAATATTTTGATATTTTCAAACATCATTAATGCAATTTGTCCATGTCCCTGAAGTTTTTTCATTCAGTTCATTGAAAAGATGAGTGATATTACATAAGAACATTAAATCATTTAGCCAATGTATATTTGAAAATTCATCATAACTATTGTTTTTCTTCATTGAAAAAGAGCTTTATTTCATCTAATAAAATGACAAACCGATTAAGAACGTGGCCGCAACTGAGCCATCGAACATTGTTGTATGTCAAAATCCCAGAATATTGGCACTCAATTTCCTCTAATAATTGTGCAAATTCTCGCTTATTAAGACCTCTTGCGTTTATAAAGTTAATAACTTTAATTACAACTGGTATTACATTAGAAAATGTTTTTAAACCTTGCTTCGCACATAGAACTTGCTGGTGTATTATATACCAGAATATACCAGAACTTGCTGGTATATTCTGGTTTTGCTTTTGTAAAAAATATTCTCTTCTTTCTTCATCTGTTGAGAAGCCGAGATTTGAATGCAACTTTTCAAAATGTCTTTTTACATTGAATGTACGAGAGGTGACTTTTTCGTTACAAATAACGCACACACGGTTGTTTTATTCTTTTCAATCACACCATATTTATCAAACCATTCTGTTTGATATGGTCTGGAGCTTGTACCGTTAGTTTTCATTTTTTTAACCACTGACATAGTTCAGGGCTACGCTTGCAAAAAATACTGTATATACAAATATAATATATATATTTTTATAACCTACATATATATTATATATGTAGGATGCAATAATTTTAGATGAACTTTTATAAGCATAGGCCCACTTAACATACTTACATTGGTTATGTAGATGAGAAAATTTGACAAAAAAAAAATTAAGTTATAATCAATTCATTATTAACGCTTCTAGATGCGTATGTCAAGTCTGCCTCTTAGTCCAATACTGCGAGGGTGCGAGCTGGTAACTTTCTACTAGCTCGATACATCTCCGTTCTTCAATGCAATGACAAAACACGCCAAGTTTATGTCACAGTGTAATGTGTCACCCACACGCATAGTTTAATACAATAGAACACTGAGGCGCCTCCGTAGCCAGGTGAAAAGGAGCAGCAGTGCGTAGCACACGCTTATTGATTAGACCGGGGTTCGAACCCGTCACCACAAATACGGAGGATGCGGAAAGGTCATGGAATGACCACCGCATATCCCAGAGCAATATGGCCTTAGTTGCTAATGCTCCTAAAAACCAAATAACAAACAATAGAACACTGTTTGCCGACGTCCACATTCCACTTGGATTTTTTTTATTTGTTTATTTTTTTATAAATCGGACATTACATATTTATATTTTATAATTGTTTAATATTTTCGATTATCTTTTCTTTCTGTTATAATTTAAAAAAGTAGGCCAATATTACAATAAACGCATGCACGTGGGTTACTTACAAAGCCTTCGTGGGTCAGTATCTGACCCACGTGTCATAGGTTTGCCACCACGGCCTTAGACAGGTGGTACATGAGCCCGCAGCGAGTCACCTCCAGATCAAGTGGGAGAACTCCTGCCAAGACCTGGAGGGCGTGCGTGCTCACTGTTCTGTATGCACGAGAGATGATGAGCATAATGCTACGCTGGATTGTTTCCAGGTATCTTTTATTTACTACTGTTCCCGCTTTTTTGTAGCATATCGGGGATCCGTAGGTAATGGCTGGGATGAAAATTGCTTTGTAATACAGGGACAGGGTTTTTCTGTTTAATCCCCACTCCCTGCGTGAGACTCTTGCTATTAATGCTGCGTAATTCCTTAGTTTTTCTTTCAGGTGGATAATGTGAGGGGTGAAGGATAAATTACTGTCGATTGTAATTCCTAAGTATCGTGTTTGTTTTGCAAGTTTGATGGTTGCTCCTGCTATCTTTATTTGCGGTGGTCTGTGGATGTCAAGCACTCCTTTCAATAGAACAGAGTTGGTCTTCGTGGGTGAGATCTTCAACATGTGTAGCTTTGCCCAATCCTGTAACACCTGTATTGCCTGGTTTGCATGAGTCTCTAGGCCCGATCTGGAGTCCGCCTCCACCATCAGGACCAAATCGTCAGCAAAGGCCTGGCAGCTCACTTCGCCCAAGTCCTCAGCCAGGAAGTCGTCAAAGACAATGTTCCACATGAGTGGATCCAAGACCGAGCCCTGGGGACAGTCCCTGCGGACCCATCGAGCCACTTTTCGAAAAGGTGTTACCACCGCAATTCTTCGGTCAGTTAGGTAATCCTTTATACACTTGTAGAGGTTTGTTGGGAGCGCTGCCTCCCGGAGCCGGCCGAGGACGCTCGGCCACCACAGGGTGTCGAACGCCCCTGCGAAGTCCACTGCAATGACTAGGAAGTACTTCCTGTCGCATTGGGTTGCTTTGAATATAAGGTTTTGGACTGCTTCGATGGTTGATAATCCCGGTTTGAATCCATATTGTTTTGGTGATTCTAGGTTTGCAGCTTTGTAGTGGTTCATAATTCTTTTATGCAACAGCCTTTCGTATAGTTTACTCAGGGTAGTCAGTAAAGCTATCGGTCGGTAGGAATCCGGTTGTTCCGGTGGCTTGTTAGGGTTCTTCAGAATGAGTTTCAGATAGATACAGCATCACCTCGGTTCAAACAAGAGGAAAGCTATTTGTCTCGCGGATTGAACCCAGTATCACACCGAGCGTCATTAAAGAAATGTGCGTAGAGGGGATGGGTATTGACGTGGAAGTACGACAAGTACGAACAAGACATCCAGCATATTCCTCCTTCACTATCTCATGCCCTATTAATTGTGAAGCACGATTACTAGACAAAACCATTTGGCCCACTGGCACCCTGGTTAAACGCTTCAGGGAACGTGCTTCGAGGCTCTCAACCAGGGTTGCTCAGTAGCAATTAAGGAATTCCTCATCAGACTCGAAAGAAAATATGCAAGTCTCTCTTTACCTTCAAAATGTGCGCAGCATAGCCAATAAACTTCACACTTTGCAGAACCTTCTATTAAGCTCCGAATATGAATTCATCTGCCTGACAGAAACCTGGCTTCATAATAATAGACAGCTAGATGCTCTGGCTGACAATTTTGGTTTTAAATGCGTTACAAGAGGAAGAAAAAACAAAAGAGGAGGAGGAGTAATGATACTCTATAAGAATAATTTCTCTGTAACTAAAAACCAAGAGTCACACTCGGAAAATTTTGAAGCCGTCTCAGCAGCCTTCAGAGAAGGTACAAAGAATGTACAAATTTGTATTATATACCTTCCACCCAACCATGACAGCGAAGCCAGAAATGAACTCCTTACTTGGCTCGTTGCAAACTCGAACCCAAATGTAGAATCTATTGTGATGGGAGATTTGAACATGCCTCTTCCTAAGTACAAATGTGCAAAGAGCGAATTGGATGATACTATGGAAACCCTCTCGATGAAACAACTTGAAACGCCCCTCACAAGAGGCACACAGCGCCTTGACCTGGTATACTATAATGCTCTAGACATCACATTAACTGACAGTACGACTCGCTTCGCTTCGGATCACATCCCTCTCTCAATCCAAGTCAACCTGAGAAGTCAAGCTTGTAGACAAAAAGAGAACTGGAAGAGGGAAAACAACGCTGATGTTATCTTCTCAACCAAGTATATAAAACCAGACGTAATTTTGAAACGGCTCGCGAATTTCAACTGGCAAAATCTCTTCCAACTCCCCGTAGACGATGCCTTAGAAGCACTTTCGGATACCCTTCACTTTATTGCTCTTGAGGGCGCATCAAAACACATAAAAATTTCCCATCGAGCAAATTCCTGGTTTAGTCCACAAGTAAAATATGCTTTTAAAAAGAAGCAAAAACTGTTCAGAAAATGGAAAAAACTGAACACCCACCTGATTATATTCGATATAAAGAAGCTAGAGCGCGGTTCATTCGATTGAAACGTCAAGCTCACTATGACATGGTGCGATCACATTTAAAGAAAGGAAGCAGGATATATAATAAGAAAAGGCGTACGGATATAATGCCCCAGCACATCTTCTCAGAATGGACCCAAGCTACCTTTGGAACTCCTCTAGCAGAAAATCAAGTTGAAAGTGAAGTCAACACAGAGAAAATCCGTGAAGCAATTAGCAAACTGAAGACAGAGTTCTATCCTGAACTGTCTCAAATCAGTATCGCTAGAGATGACATTAAAGCCGCTGTGAATAGCCTCAAGAATAAAGCCACAATTGGGCCTGATAAATTCCCACTCTTCATGATTAAGATCAGCAGTGTATACATCATAGATCTGCTCCTTCACATTTTCCACAAAATTTTAAGTGAAAACCACTTTCCGAAGATATGGAATACGTATTTCGTTAAACCTGTTCCCACAAATAGCAATCCTAAATCCGCCAAAGACTACAGGCCTATTGCAATTGGATGTTCGTTTCAAAAAATATTTGAGAAATCCATTTTAAATACCATCAACCATGACTGCTTCGGGCATAGACCGGAGTACCTTCATTCAGTGACCCCACAAAGATCTACTACCACCAATCTCATGGAGACTCTATTTCGAATACAACACGCCCTTAACTTCAAACAGCAATTAGACATTGTCTTCTTAGACGTTGCATCCGCTTTCGACAGAATATCCATCTCGGCTATTACTATCATCTTGGAGGAATATTTCCATATAACTGGGCACGTATTAGCTATAATAACGAGTTCTTTGAGGGAGAGACACATCACTGCCATAAATGGAACTTCCAAAGAGACCTTCCAAGTCAACAGGGAAGTCTCACAAGGTGGTGTCCTCTCTGCTACTCTCTTCGCAACAGCACTGCATCCCTTCCTGACCCAAAATCAAAAGCAATTTGTCGTATATGCAGACGACTTGAAATATTTTGTCACCTCGAATGACCAAAACACGTCTTTACAATGCAACAACGAAGCAAACTCCAAAATCGCCGAGTTGCAAGAATACCTTAATTGCATGGGGCTCCGACTAAATGAACACAAGACAGCCCAAATGGTTTTCACCAACAAGGTATTAAAAAACCACATATCAATACGCGTAAATGGCAGTGTGGTCAAAAAGTCAGGACACATATTGATATTGGTCTGAAATGGGACGAAAACCTAAACTTCACACCCCATTTCGGACATGTAAAGAAGAAAACTTACGCAGCGCTATGGACCTCCAGACAAGAACTAGTAGGTATCAGGAACCCTGACCTTGTTAAACAATATATTTTAAGATGCGTCATCCCCACTCTCTACGCATCTCAGATTTGGTCTTCTGCCCCAGTTGCTACCATCAAGGCTTTCCTGGGTTTAGAGTACTGGATGCTGAGATGGTTAAACAGGATCACTACGAAGCCATTTACAATCTCAAGAACCATTTTATATGCCAACTTGGATGTCACGCCTTGGTCTCACATTATTGTCACCAAGAACATCCTCACGCTTGCAAAACTACTGACCGGAAGAGTCGACTCGCCGAAAACTGACCACCTGCTGACTCGGCCCCACATGACGCAAAGGTGGGCGAATAGAACAACATCCCTTCCAATCAGTAGCGCGCTCACACAGCTGGAAAGCCTTCGGCGATTTTTTCCTTTGAACACTATTAAAATGTTCAACGATCTTCAAGCAGACCCAGAAAGGCTTTGCGCAGAGAAGAGATACAGGACCGAAGTGTTTCAAAAGGCATTACTCCACCTATAAATGTTGAGTGATGCCGACAGAGGGAAACAAAAGAGAATGCAGGAAATGAAGAAAATGAACTGGTCGGGACTGTTTTTGCTCCTGTTATGTTTATATTGGACGTCTTGTCTTTCTGTGAACTCGCTGTGAATAGTGCTGTAGATGTGAACATTCTCTAATTCCTTGTAAAATTGTAAATTATGCTTGTGCTCTCTTTCTATCTGCCTGTCATGTAAAATAAGGCAATGATGTGTATAATATAATTAATCAGACAATGTATGATTTAGAAAATGTATAATTTAGACATTGTATAATTTGTATAATTTATAAAGACTGATTTGTATAAATTATAAATAGATAATTATGTATATAAATTATATTTGTATATATGAATGTGCACCCCCTGGTTAATAGCTGTAAGCGGGTGTCTCTTAGGAGAAAATAAAGATAATAAAGATAATTTGCGGTTTTCCAGGAGGTCGGAAATTTCCCCGCTTGCAGGCAGCAGTTTAGAAGTTTGAGCAGGAGGCCAGGTATGTGTTCCACAGCCTTTTTGATCAGCTCCGGCTCCAGGAGGTCCGATCCCGGGAATTTCCTATTTCGCATCTGTGCCGCAGCATTTTGTAGCTCCTCCATGGTGAAGGGCGGCTCCATTTGTTGCGATGTGTATGCCTCGTTCGCTTGGGAGATTTCTTCTTGCTTGTCACTGAGGTTGTCTGGGGGTTCTAGAAAGATTGTATTTAGAATATTATTAATTGTATCATCCCATGTTTTAGTCAGGGATCCTTGAGGCGTTTTTGTTGCAGTCGTTATTTCCCCCCTGGGGAGCTTATTTATGGTTATTTTGTATACAATCCCCAGGGGTCCTCATTTCCGGTCGCAGAGACTAGTCGCTCCCAGGAGGCTTTCTTATTTTTCTTTATTTTTTCAGTGTAGGCATTGCGTAGCTGTTGGTATTGATGTCTTAGATAGGCTACGTCTGCGGGTGGCCAGGATCTCCGCGCCCTCTGGTATTCTTTTCTCTTTATTTGAACTTGCTTTCGTAGTCTTTGTAACTCCGGGGTCCACCACGGCATGGCTCCTACGGAGGGTGTCTTCCTTTTCATCGCCATTTCCGCCGCAGTGGTTATAATGTGGGTGACTTTCTCCTGCATCCTGTCTACGTTTTCCATCCTGTCACTTTCCCATCCGGTCACTTCCTCTTATGCTTTGCGGATCAATTGTTCTCGAAAGAGCTCCCAGTTTGCCTTTTTGATGGCGAACCTGCTCGCCATGTATTTGCCATTTGGTGGTCTTGGCATCGTTCTCTTGATATTGAAGGTGATTGTGCGGTGATCCGATGTGGTCCAGGCGTTTTGCACAGTCCAATTGGTCACATGAGCTGCTATGTTTCTTGTGGTTAGCGTGATGTGTATGGTTGATTCCCATAAGGTGTTGCAGTATGTCGGTAGATTGAAGGGTTGATTCTTTACAGTGAAGATAGAATTTCCTAGAAACTCCTCAAGCCTCTGTCCATTCCTGGTACCTCGTCGGTCTGGTGTAGTGCTGTGCCAGACAGGGGAGCGGCAGTTTACATCGGTGCTGAGTACGACTCTTTGTCCTGCTAGGGTTTCTTGCACTGTTTGTAGGTAAGTGATAGCGAAGTCTATTTCTATTCCGGGTCTGCAGTACAGCGAGATCATATACAGGCTGTCAACAGAGCTAATAATATGGGCACATGCTGCCCATGGCGTGCAGAGTTGTGGTATTTTTGTTGTGGTTATCTCCGGGTTCCGTACTATCACCGCCGCCCTCGGAGTGTCTTCGTTGCATTGTACAATTTTATATCGGAGCGGGTAGCCCCTGACTTGCCCTAGCAAGTCAGGGGCTACCCGCTCCTGTGTAGAGCTCCTGTATCAGGATAACATCTGCGTTTGCCAAATCAGCGCTTTGCCGTACTTGGTCGCCACTGCTCTGGCCCGCTGTGCGTTTATTTGGTGCACCACAAGGATTCCGTTATTAAATTTCTTATGGTGTATCCCCATAATTGATTCGTGACTGGTATGAACTCTTAGCTTTCTAGTAAGTTGGGCAGTTTGTGTCGCGTGTGGAATGGGCATGATCTAACCTCAGGGATTTGCAGTTGGTGCAGATGGGATCTTTTTCTTTCTTTGGGCAGCTGCTGTAATTGTGGCCCATTTCAGAGCAGTGGCCACATGTTGCTTCTTTTTGGGCGCAGGTGTGTGTTGTGTGGCCGTACTTGCAGCATCGGAAGCACCTTGGTACATCCACACGTTCTCTAAATCTATGACTGCTCCACTCTATGTATATGGTGTTTTGCATTCGTAGGATCTGCCATGCTTCGGGGGCCAGCTCTACCACCCAGTTGCAATTTCCACTATTTCTAAATTTTGTTCTGTACTTGGGTATAATCAGCTGTTTTTAATCCTTGTCAGGTAATTGCTTTAGGAGGTTTTTCCTGTATATCTCTTCCCTTACACTTTCAGATGTCATATCCTGGTCAATATCAAAAATGATTACAGATGGCCCTTTTCTTTTGGGGCCTCCGCGGTAAGGCCTAAAGTGAAGTTCTTGGGGTTTGTTATTATCTGCTGTGCTTCTTCTTTGGTTGCCGTTTCAATAACTATTCCGGGGTTCCTGGTTTTTCGGATAGCTTTGATTCTAGTAGCGCCGAAGTGCTCTTTCAAGTTCTCTGTGACTTTCTTCTTTATTTCCTCACTGGTGGATTTTTCATTCCCTACTGTTCGTACAACCACTATGTTGGTTGTGGGCAGAAGGGTTTTTCTTTTGACCGATTGAATTTTGGTCTGTACATTTGTAGGTTTCCTCAGCGTTTCTGCGTAAGTGGGTGCCCGCTGTGGCATTTGTTTTGCCCCACATTCCATGTAGGCCTCCAATTTGGCCTTATTAGTTATTGCTTCTACGTGGACCTTCTGTAGAACCGTTTCCAGCTTGGTTCAGATGGTCACAATTTCTCCTCTGAGGGCAGTGGTTATTCTGTTAGAGGATTCCTTCAACTTGTTTTCGAGCTGCACCCGGAGGACCAGCATCTGGTCCAGAACAGAACCTTCGGGCAGCGTAGGCTCCATGGGGGGGATTCCGCATTTTTTGGTGCGTCATTGGCATCCCGTTTGTCCTCTGTAATGTCATTCTGTGTGGCAGCTACTTCATTTGTCTCCTTTTGCTCGGATTGCGAGCGTGTTTTCCTTTCTGATTTCGGAGCAGTCATTTTCCAATTTTTTCCTTTGGTCGGGGGGCTCCTGCGCGGGGGTTCTCCGCCTCTTCTTGGTTTTCTATCAATATCGAATCATTATTTTGATCTTGTTCCCCAGCGACGGTAGTTCTGTCCGATTTTCTCTCCAATTTGTTGGTATTTCGGATTTAAGAGGTTTTCCGGATTATCGGGTTAGGGCTCCAAGAGTTGTCGATGGACACTAACCACAAGTCCGTACGTTTATTACGTGTCTTACAACTGTTAATCTCAAATTTAAGTTTCTCAAATTTAAGTTTAGTTTTCTCAAATTTGGCACTAACGATATTAAGAGTAGGAGACCGGCAGAATTACTTAACAAGTACAGGTCACTGTTGAACAAAAGCCGACAATTAGGGTTGAATTTGAAAGTGTCTGCAATTCTGCCCAGACACGATAGGAGGGAGTATATGATGAGAGCCTTGTCGATCAATTTGGCCCTGGAAAGATTGTGCAAAGCTCAAGGGGTAGAATTTTTTTGAGCCTGGACTGTACTTGTTAACAGGAGAGATTGCTTCTACAGGGATGGGATACACTTAAATAGAAAGGGTGCAAGAATTTTTGCTGATGCTATCGAGGCAGTGTTAGGTGGGTCGGAAAACTGCTAGCTTGGGGGGGGGAGACAAAGACCAATAGATTGACAGTAGCCACTGGCAGAGGTGAAAGAGATTCTTGCACTGCTTCTATTAGAATGAGCAGAAGCCTGAAAAACAAGATGCATGGTATTTCAGAGACTGCTGGGAGCCATTGCGGTACAAGTAAACACATGGGTTGTGTTAGGGTAGCTAAGAATACAAACAGGTGCAGGTATACTTGCGTGTACACCAATGCTAGGAGTTTAGTAAATAAATTTGATGAATTTGAGGTATTGCTCAAAACATCAAAGGCAGATATTGTTGGGATATCAGAGACGTGGTGTCACACAGATATAAGGGATGCAGAAATGCAATTTGGGGAGTACAACGTCTACAGAAAGGATAGACAGGATAGGAAGGGGGGAGGGGTTATGCTATTAGTTAAGAAACACATAAAAACCAAGGAAGTGAAGCCAGTCGACATCGCTGGACAGTGCAGTGTTGAGTCAGTTTGGTGTGACATAAGCATTGGGAGATCAAAATTGAGAGTAGGAGTGTGCTATAGGCCTAATGACTCTGATGAGTATAATAAGGAACTGTACAGGGAAATAGAGTGGGCCAGTAAATCAGAGAGTCTTATAATGGGAGATTTTAATTTCCCAGATATTGACTGGAATTTGGGGGCTGGTTACTCACACACTAGCAGGGCTTTTGTGGATTTATTGGATGATTGTTTTCTACATCAGCATGTTCGGGAGGCAACTAGAGGGAGTAATACTCTTGATTTGATTATCAGCAGTGATTCTTCATGCATTAAGAATCTGCAGATAAATGAACCATTAGGTGGCAGTGATCACAGTGTGCTGAAGTGGGATTTACTGAAAGAGGTAACTACCATTAGGGGTAAAGGGAAGGGTTATTGCTTCCGTAAAGGCGACTACGATGGACTGAGACAGTATTTAAATTCTATACAGTGGGACCAACTGATGATGTTACCAACAGCAAATTCAAAATGGGAAGCATTCAAAGAACTTATCTTGGAAGCTACTAGGCTTTACATACCAACTAAGAAATATTGTTCAAGGTTTAGGCCAAAATGGATGTCAGATGAACTAATGAGGCATATGGCAGAGAAGAAAAATGCATGGGATACTTACAAATTAACACATGACACAGAAGCCTATGATAGATACAAGTTGATATGCAACCAAGTTACAAAGGAGGTTAGGCAGGCGAAGGCAG